>NW_018165266.1:339947-343974 GCF_001263595.1 Phalaenopsis equestris | reverse complement strand
ATATAAACCCTATTTAATTCCTTATATTAAATAGGGGAACTTGTCGGCCAATACATTGGTTTCGCAGACCAAACGGATGTCATAACTTTCTTTAGTTTATTTGATCGAGCCTCATTCTCAATTCTTGCGTTCATCCTTCGGGATAGATACAGGATTTGAGATAAAGTGCTCTTTCATCTAAACTATGAAAATTATGGGGTCAGTTTGACTTTATCTTTTTCAAAATTAAAATTTTTTAAAAAACATCCTTCCGAAGCGGGCAACGGGATTTCAATTCCGATGACCGACAGCTTCTTACGGGCAAACTCCACACCAAAAATAGTGCCGACACGATCATAAGCTAATAAGATCAAAGAGTTTAAGAAATTTTATTTGCATGAAAATTCCTCCCTTAATATGGTTCCTCATGAATTTTATCTTTAAATCAGTGATATAAGTAATAGTTGTCAATCAAGAGCATAAATCTTCTTTTTCCAATTTCGAGTGCTTAAAAAAGTTAGACAATCATATATGTGTAGTCTCTAAGCAAGTGATTAGCCTTGGAAACCATTTCTCTTTAATAGATTGCACTAACCTAGGACAATTTTCTTATTACCCTAAATTAATATGATCTAACTTAATTATTCCTCTAAGAATTCTTCTGAATATCAAAGTTCATAGTAGATTTTAACTTTTTAATTGGCCAAGATGAATGTAAACTAAGTATCAAAGGTTAAATCAACACCTTATCTGAATTGCAGAGAAAATCCTTCAAATTATAATTCAAGTCCATCATTATGTTGACCTCACTTTTGGTTGAGGTCTAGTTTCTTCCATTAAATCAACACCTTATCTGAATTCCAGAGAAATTCATTTGAGTATCTAAAACCCTACTATAGCTGCTAATTCATTTGAACTTAAACCTACTATTATTCAAATGGTACAAAACAATTAGTTTGGAGAAACATCTACTGAAGATCCTAATTTACACCTTACTAGTTTTTTAGGACTGTGTGCTACATTTAAATATAATGGAGTGTCAAATGATGTCGTTAAACTTAGACTTTTTTTCTTTTTCACGAAGGGATAAATCTAAGATGTGGTTAAACTCATTAGCACCTGGATCTATCAGAACATGGGGAGATTTATCACAAAAATTCTTATCTAAATATTTCCCATCTTAAAAAACTGCTAAGCTCTGCTAAGCTTAGAAATGATATCACAGATATCACATCTTTTTGTCAGTTTAAAGATCTCCTTAGGAAGTGTCCACACCATGCCATATAATCAAAAATTGGTGTCTGAATTTTCCCCTAATTAATAAAACTCGATGTTGGTTGGATCTCTTAGATCTTTAATTGATGTTGCTGCTCGTGAATCATTAATGTCAAAACCATTCGATATAGCATATTCATTAATTGAAGAGAAGACTACTAATATTTTTCAATGGCCCTCTGAAAGAGTAAATCCAAAAAGAGTAGCTAGTATTCATGATTCTGATGCTATATGTATTTTAACAAACAAAATAGCTGCTACATCAAAGAAAATAGATTAATATGGAATTAATTATTCTCAGATAGTACATGTGCTTGAGAAAACTCATTGGGACAAATGATAGAATCTCAATCTTCTTATGAGACTTTAAAAGCAATAAACAATTGTTCTAATAATCATTATGCTAATTATTATAATCCTGGTTGGAAGAATCATCCAAATTTTAGTTGGAGTAACAATAATTCTAATGCCGCAAATTCGAAATGGGGAAAGAACATTGTGATCCCATTGGAAACTCCAACAATCAAGGGAATCAAGCTTATAAACCTTATTACCCCCCAGGTTTTAATATTTTGTAGAGTAAGGAGAAAAAGTTATCAAGGGAAGAATTGATATTGCAAATGGGTAGTTAATTACAAAGTCAAGGAGCTGGTATCATAAACATGGAAAATCAATTGGGATGTATTGGTACTGCACTTAGCAATAGATCTACAGAAACATTGCCTAGTAATTTTGAAGTAATTCCTAAAGATCAGAACAAAGAGCAAATTAAAGCTATTTAATAAGAAGTTGAAGTTGAAAAAGATGAGGTGAAAAATGAAAAATCTGGTGAAGATTTTCATTTTGAGTCAGAAAATCCTAATAAGCCAATGAAAATCACTATAGAAAGACCACCACCTCCATTTACTCAAAGATTGAAGCAGAAATATAGAGATAATAAATTTTCAAAATTTTTGGAAATTTTTAGGAAATTAACGATAAACATTCCATTTGTTGAAGCTTTAGAACAAATGCCAAGCTATGTGAAGTTCATGAAGGATATACTTAATAAAAAAAGAAAGTTTGTAGATAATGAGATTGCTGCACTCAGCGAAGAGTGTAGCGCTATAATTCAGAAAAAACTTCCTGAAAAACTTAATGATCCTGAAAGTTTTACAATTCCTTGTGCTATTGGCGAACGATTTTATGGAAAAGCTTTATGTGATTGAGGAGCAAGTATTAATCTTATGCCGTTATCAATTTTTAAAAGGTTGGGATTAGGAGATATTTCACTTACAACTATAACTCTGTAGTTAGCTGATCGTTCAATTACATATCCTAAAGGAGTTATAGAAGATGTTTTGGTAAAAGTTGATAAATCTATCTTTCTCGTTGACTTTATTGTATTAGATATGGAGAAAGATAAAGAAATTTCTATCATTTTAGGAAGACCATTCCTAGCCACTAGAAGAGCTTTGATAGATGTGCAGAAAGGAGAACTAACTATGAGAGTTAGTGATCAAGAGGTTACATTTAATATTGCAAAATCAATGAGATACCCTGCAAAAGAGCAAGAGATTGAATGCTTCAGAATGGATATTAATGAATATTTAAGTCATAAATATTTCAAGAAAACTTTTGAAAGGGAATTTAAAAAGGAATCTATGGAATATCAAGATGAGGATAGAATTTAAGATGAATCTATGAAAGTAAGAAAAGAGGATATGTATTATGTTTAGGAAAGATTTGAAATGTTGGATCCTACAGAAAATAACAAGAATTTGATTTCATCTATTGAGAAACCCCTTGAACTAGAATTGAAAACGCTTCCTACACATTTGAAGTATGCATTTTTAGGAGATTTATCTACATTACTTGTATAGTATCCTCATAATTAACTGATATGCAAGAACAACAGTTGTTGGAAATTTTGAAAAGATATAATAAAGCCTAAAGCCTTTGGATGGTGGACATTTTCTGATATTAAAAGAATCAGTTCTTCAATTTGTATGCATAAAATCTTATTAGAAGATCAGCATGAACCAAGAGCTGATCCTCAAAGGAGATTAAATCCTATGATGAAAGAAGTAGTAAAGAAAGAAATTTTAAAATGGTTAGATGTTGGATCAATATATCCTATTTCAGACAGTGCTTGGGTTAATCCAATTCACTGTGTTCCAAAAAAAGGAGGCGTGACTGTAGTGACAAATGAGCATAATGAATTAATATCGACAAGACAAGTCACTGGTTGGCAAATCTGCATAGATTATAGAAAATTAAATTCTGCCATCAGAAATGATCATTTTACTTTATCCTTTTTCGACCAGTTGTTGGATAGATTATCTGAGCATAAATATTTTTTTTTCTAGATGGATATATCGGTTATCATCAAATATATATTGCTCCAGAGGACCAAGAGAAAACGAAATTTACTAGTATTTATTGAATTTTTGCTTTTCGGTGAATGCCTTTTGGATTATGTAATTCACATGCAACATTTCAAATCACATGCAACATTTCAAAGAGTGATTTGATTGAAAAAGGGATTCAAGTCTTTATGGATGATTTTTCTGTATTTGGAACCAAGTCTTTATGGATCAAGTCTTTATGGATGATTTTTCTGTATTTGGAACTTCATGCAAAATATGTCTAAATCATTTAGAGAAAGTTTTGAAACGTTGTGAAAAGACTAATCTTATATTGAACTGAGAAAAATGTCAATTTATGATTGCAGGAGGAATTGTGCTTGGACATAAAATTTTAGAAAATGGCATGGAAGTAGATCTTGGGAAGT
>NW_018165266.1:330138-339884 GCF_001263595.1 Phalaenopsis equestris | reverse complement strand
CCTACCTACTAGGAGCTTTTTAGGACATGCTGGTTTAGGACATGCTGGATTTTACAGGAGATATATTAAAGATTTTTAAAAAAATTACTAAACTTTTATGCCAACTTCTGGAGAGAAATACAAAATTTGACTTTAATCGATAATGCCTTAAAGCCTTTGAAACTTTAAAGGAAAAATTGATCACTACTCTTATAATTGTTTCGCTGAATTGGGAGAAATCTTTTGAATTAATCTATGATACTAGTGATTATGCAATTGGAGTTGTTTTAGGGCAGAGATATGATAAGATTCTTAAAGTTATAGACTATGCTAGTAAAACTCTTAATGATGCTCAAATTAATTACACCACCACTGAAAGAGAGTTATTAGTTATTGTGTATGCTTTTAATAAGTTTAGATCATATCTGATTGGAGCTAAGTATGTTGTGCATACTGATCATTCAACTATTAAATATTTGATGCAAAAGAATGATGCTAAACCAAGATTAATTAGATGGGTACTTTTGATGCAAGAGTTTGATTTTGTAGTAGTCGATAGAAAAGGGATTGATAATCTAATTGTTGATTATCTATTAAGGCTAGAATAAGAAAAAATACTAAATATGGAAAAAGAGATTAATGAAACTTTTCCTGATGAATGACTTTATGCTGTAAAAGGATGGGAAATACCTTGGTATGCTGATATTGTAAATTATATTGTTAGTGGTATTTTACCATATTTATTAACAAAACAGCAGGAAAATAAATTCATTCATGATGTAAAATCATATTTTTTGAATGGTCTTTATTTATATAAGCAATGAAAAGATTTAATGATGAGACTATGTGTGCCTTATATAGAAATTCAAGAGATTATTAAAAAATGCCATGATTCTGAATTTGCAGGACATTTTGGGAATGATAGATCTGTTAATATAATTTTTCAATTTGGATTTTATTGGCCTACTCTATTTAGAGATGTTAATATATATATCAAAACATGTGATCGGTGTCAGAGTAGGTAATATTTTGACAGCAACTTTTTCTTATATGTGTTTAATTTGATAAAGATGTAAATGTATAATTCTCAATAATGTTAAAGTCACACTTATCAACGCAAGTTATCAACGCAAGTCTTATCAACGCAAGTATATGTATCGCTCAAGTAATATAGGGTTCTAATGAAGTCCTAGATATCGATCCCATAGGGAGTAGTATAGAACTACAAACTAAGATTTTAGAAAAAGAAATACTTTAATCACAATAATGAAGTTCAATTTACTTATCTGTCACTAATAACTTATCTGTCACTAATTTACTTATCTGTCACTAATAGGCAATTGCAATAAATATGTAATTTTATCTGTTAAATAATTAAATATATTAATGAAGGTACGATTGTGATATTCAATATATAAGAAAGCATCCTTCTCCTTGTCAAGAAATTATAGTGAATGGATAAATTGAATTAGTTCAAATTATATTGTGCCAAATAGGAGCATATCTATTCTTTACCCTTTGGTCCAGGCATAAAGAACATTGACTAATCCTATGCTTGGTTACTGATTCTGCGGCAAGGCTGGGAGGATACCAGCTCTCACTTCGGAGCTCCCACATTCCCTTCACATGAGGGTTAACATCTACACATCAGCACCCAAACGATAGGACCGAATTGGGGATTTTAGTCTCTCACTCTAAAATCTCTAATTCTGCGCCCGATAATATTATTTCCCTATTTATTTGCACCCAAATTTTAAGGGCTTTGACCTCCCTGAATCTTGGATGTAATCTTCACATTAGTTGTAAAACTCAACATATTTTAACAAATCAATTGGCCAGATTGAAAGTAAATTAAGATCAAAGTAAAAAGATCATCACAATTTCTTAAACATTTTCATGGCTTCACCAATTCAAATCACCATATCACAAATCTTGAGACAGGGAGAAAGACAGAGAAAACTACTCAGATCTCATGGGGAAAACACAACAAAACTCAGAATTCATATATAAAATCAAAGTCATACACACTACAACAAATAAATAAACTTATCTCTAATTTCTTCCCAAGAAAACTCCTCGAAGTTCCTCTGAATCTCTTCCTTTCTTTACAACACACAGAATTTCTCTTCGAAGTAGCAAGGAGGAAGAAATCTCTCACTTTCCCTCCACTCTTACAATCTCTTAAAGAATTCTTCACAATTGTTACACTCTAATGGAACCTTTCTAACCTCCAGGAACTCTAGAGCTCTTCCAACCTCCTCTAGACTCCTCTATTTTTGGCCAAAATCTTCTCTTTAAGGATGTGGATGAGTTTTCGGATGTGGTTTAAGGATGTGGATGAGTTTTCCCAAGAGTTGCTTAAGCACCCCTCCAAAATTCGGCCTTACCCAATGCAAAATGAGACATTATCGTCGATCTCGCCGTCAGCGGCCTCGATGGCGCCGTCGGCGGCTTTCTGGAGAATTTTGTCCTGTAGCCTCGGGAAAAACTCGTCGTCGGCAGCGTCGATGGCGTCGTCGGTGCCCTAGTTCAAATCTCTATATTTTGGTCCTTTTTGCTCCAATTTCGCTCCTTTTTTGCATTTTTTTGCTCCATTGACCCTAATTCATCATTCCTGCAACAAAACATCAAAAATACCTTTCTTTAAAGTGCAATATCATTAAAAATAGTATAAAAAAAGTATAAAATAGGTATGAAAATCTCAACATATTTTCCTCTGGTCATATTTCAAGAAGAAATGAAATGCCTCTAAATTTTAATTTGGAAATTGAAATTTTTTATGCATGGGGATTAGATTTTATAGGACCATTTATACCCTCATTCAGAAATATATACATACTGATTGTAGTAGATTACATTTTAAAATGGATTGAAGCAATTGCTTTACCTCGATGTGATGCTCGAAGTGTTTCAAAATTTTAATTAAAAATATTTTTACAAGATATGAGATGATGAGAGTAATCATTACCGATGGAGGATTTCATTTTAAAAATGCAAAAGTTGCAAGATTGGTGGAAAAATATAATATAATGCATAAAATTACAAATGCTAGTGGTTAGCAAAAGTAGTGGTTTAGCAGAAGTATCTAATTGTGAATTTAAAAGAATTTTTGAAATACAACTGTTGCAGACTAGTGGTTTAGCAAAAGTATCTAATTATGAAATTAAGAGAATTTTGGACAAGAGTGTTAATCCTAGTAAAATGGTTTGGTCTACTTGATTAGATACTATATTATGAACATATAGAATGGCCTATAAGACACCTGCAAGAATGTCCCCTTATATATTAATTTTTGGGAATACTTGTCACTTGTCAGTTGAATTGGAGCAGAAAGCTTATTAGGCTAAAAAAGAAGTTAATTTCAATTTGAAAGAAGCTGGTTAGAAAATATTATTGCAATTGTATGAGCTTTAGGAAATTAGGAATGAATCTTACGATAATGCAAGGATTTAAAAGGAAAAGATGAAAGAATGGCATGATCGAGAGATAATAAAAAGAGAAGTTGAACCTGGATAGGAAGTTTTACTATACAATACAAGATTGAAATTATTTCAAAGTCTAGGTGAAAAGGACCATTCAGAGTTATAAAAGTCTATCCTTATGGGGCAGTTAATATTGAAGACCCCAAGATTGGAAGAATATTTAAAGTGAATGGGCACAGAATGAAATTTTATTTATATGGTCAAAGACCAGCTTTTAAAGGGACAGTAATATTTGGTCACCCAGAATAAGACGAGGAATGTCGGGCTGACAACATTAAACCAAGCGCTTTGTGGGAGGCAACCCATTTGTATTGTTGTTTAGTTTGTTTTTTTTTGAGATATTTCACGTATATGTATGTTTATGTCTTTATGTAGTCCGTCTATTTGATAAAATATTTAGAAACATCTTTATTTGCCTATTTTTATAGAAAAATTGAGAATTAATTGGATCAAAATCGAAATGGCAAAAATTTTGGAGCTGACGCATGATGCACCACTTTCCAGAGAGCTTGCATGTTCACCGTGGGTTTGAAAATATTTAAAAAGTGTTAAATTGCAGTTTTTTCTCCATATAACTCCTAAAAATCAACTCCAAACCATTTTTTAGGGGGGAAAACGAGGGAATAGTCACCACTTTTCAATTCCTATGGCTTCCCACTCTAGAAACTCCACTAGATTTAAAATTTTCAAACGAAGAAAGTTCATCAGTTTTGATGCACAAAAATTACTTGATTGAGTTCTAATGAAGAAGATTCTTATCAAAGAAAGGGGATTTATGAATCGAGGATTCAACATGCCGAATACTCGAGTAGAAGACACTATTGCGTAGAGGCGCTGGGAAGTGATTGGCTACACTACTGTCGTTGTTGTTGTTCCTATAGTAAAAAAATTTTATGTAAATCTTCAAGGGATCAACCAAGGAATGATTTTTGTGCGAGGTAGGTATGTGCAGTTCACTCCTTCAAGAATAAATGAGATGTTTATGAGTGAAAATGTGTTTATCTATCATTATGCAAATTTTACCACTACAAGAGAGAATATGAATGAACTCTACCGCTACCTTACGAATGAAGATGCGAATTGGGAGACTAGAGATGATGGAAATGTAAGTTTTCCTTTGTCATTTTTATGTCATTTTCCTTTGTCATTTTTAAATCCAGTTTCAAAAGCCTGACACTTCTTTATTGCATTGAAATTATTACCTATAATGAAAATTAGTAAGGTCACTAATAAGAGTGTCATTCTGAACTACTGTATTCAAACTGGAAAACCTATTGATGTTGGAGCTATTATTGTAAAATCAGTTTTAGGCTTGATTGTGAATGGATCTACAAGTGGATTGTGACATCCATCCACCATTTTCCTACTTTGCAGTCAATCGCAAGTACCTTATGAAAGTTGGGAAAAAGTGCTACTTCCTTGGAAGTTGACGGATCCAAAAGTCTGCTATAACAATATTGGAATGGGAGATGAAAATTATATGAATGTACTGATGGATCAAGGATCTCAGAATTCATCACCTGTTCAGTCTTACTAAAACTCGAGTGCACGTTCAAATAGGATCAAGAAGATAGAAAAAGATGTGCAGAATCTCTTGCACATGATTGAGAATATTACTGAAATGCTTGATCATTTAGATTGGGGACTGAAGAAAAATTTTGAACATACAGGGCGTATTGAAGATGGATTGGTACGTATGTTCAAGAAACATGCTTGGATTGAGGGGGAAAATTCAACTGATGAATTTCCATTTTAACCCTTCTACTATATATATGTACACTACCAATCAATGGGAGATATCCAGGACGATGATAATGAAGATAATGTTTGATCTTAATTTATGCATGAAATGTTTTGTGTAGTACTGTTTGTTTTAGTTTGCTGTGTTGGATTGCATTTCCTTTCTAATGAACACTATCTTTGTTTATGTTTTGGATTTTGATGTTTAGATTTCAGTGTTAGGATGTTGGTTGTTTTATAATACTGAATTTGATGTTTGTTGGCTTGAAAAATGTTAGTTTGTAATAGCGCAGATTTTATATAAAAATGTGAGTTTTTGTTTGTGAAAATTATATGTTAGTTTGTAATAGCGCGGATTATACATAAAAATGTGAGTTTTGTGATGTTTGTGAAAATTATATGTTAGTGTGATGTTTATATATTCTTAGAAAGGTTTATTTGAGTTCTTAGAAAGGTTGAAAGGTTTATTTGAGTCAAATAGAGGTTGATGTAAAGCAGTATGAAGCAGATTTCCACAGAAACTGAAATCTGAAAAATTTGAGCTCTGGCGCATCATGCGCCTGATTTTCACATGATGTGCCAACTTATAGAGCCTTGGCGCATGATGCGCCAGAGGTCCGAACACGCTATATTGCCTAGAAAACCACAAAATTGCATGGACAAACTCCATTTTTGCTACTTGAGTCATCTTGTACCTCAAGACCTTGATCTATAGCATCACATTATGAGCAAAAGAGAAGGATTCAGAGGCTAAAAACTATAGATTTCATCTTCTCTTGGTAAGAGCTTCACCTTAACCTAGAAATTTTTTATTTTTACCTTGGATTTTGGGAGATACAAAAATTGGGATTTTTGATGAAAATACTTGAAGAAAACTCATGGTGAAATGTTTCTTATTAAATATCCTTGCTTGAGGAGTTAGATTTTTGATTTGGTAATTTATTTGGACTATATTTGGATTTTCATAGAATTTTCAAATGGCTCCGTGAGTTAAGAGAGGAAGGTCATCCAAGGTCTTTGATGCACGAAGATTTGTTAGTTTCAAAGCCCAACATAGTTATAATACTCGGATGGAGACCAAGAGAATGATCCAAGAGCGGGTGTTTGTAAACTTGGGTTATGAGGTCGAGAGACTGATTCTTGCCAGAAATTGAGGAAGATTCTGCTACTTTATTGTCGTAGCAATTGTCCCAATGGTTCAGGAGTTTTATGCAAACCTCAGATTCACTACTAAAGATCACATCCTAGTTAGAGGTAAACAAGTTGAATTTACTGCTGATTGGATCAATACTTTTTATGGTTTTAGGGGTGTATTTTTTGATGAATACGTATAGTTGTAATAACTGATTCATCACTGGAGGAAGTGATTGCATTTTTTACTGATAGAATAGGGGAATGGAAGATTAAGAATAACAAGATAATTAACTTCCCTGCTTCCATGTCGATTATTCAGTCAAAAGTATGACACCACTTCATTTCTGCTAGACTATTGCCAACAAATCATTTGGCTGATGTTACTAAAGATAGAGTTGTGCTAAATTATTACATTCAAAACATGAAGGGAAAAGATGTTGGTGCATTTATATTTCAGCAATCTCGGAGTATAGATGGTAGTTCTACAGCTGGAGGTTTGGGATACCCTACCTTGATTTTCACTGTATGTGAACAATCAGGAGTAGAATCGAAATGAAGAAATATTGCAGCCGCAGAATTCGATTGGGAGACATGATTCAAAGAGTAGAATCATTTTTTGTGTCTAGAAGTGGAAGAAAGGATATGCCCTCTAGATCTGTTCTTTATCTAGAGGATGGAAGAGCCAGATTCTTAGCCCTCTAGGGAGGGAGTAGTGGGAGCTCTAGAGTGGCAACCAGTATCTTCCCAACTTAAGCACGAAATTTGGGACCAATTTATGGATTAGTCAATGTTCTTTATAGCACTCAGAAGAGAGTAAAGAATAGGATTGCTCCTATTTGGCAAAAAATAATATATATATATATATATATATATATATATATATATATATTAAAAACTTCGTTTAATTTTCACAATTTTACTTTTGAAAGTTTAGTATTTAGTTTAGTTTAATTTTTGTAGTCTTACATCTGCATTTTAATTAGCATTAACCTTAGTAGTCAATTTTTAAACTTTGCACTTTCCTTTTTTTAATTTTTTTTTATAAAATAATTTTCATAATTTACTGTATGATTTTCTAACTTCAGTGTGGGATCGTTATCTAGGACTCTATTAGAGCCCTTTATTACTTGAACGATACGTATACTTGCGTTGATATTAGAAGAGATTTTGTTGTTTAAAAAGAGTTTTAAAAGATAAATTATTTTTATAAAAATTATTTTTGTTGGGATTATATTGCGTATTTATTATAAATCTGCCTGCATCAAGTTTTTGTCGTCGTTGGGTGGTGTCAACTTCATAAATATTTGCATATAAAAATCTTGTGTCAGTTGCCTGTAGTCCTAGCCTAATTAGATTAATTAGCCTGTAACTATACTACTTATCAAAATATTTAACAAAGATTCTTTTTCTAACATCATTAATTTTGCTTGCTAAAGTAGATTCTATATGCATAAAGAAAATTAAGGAAGTTTAATGAAAAGTTATAAGAGTCCACGAGTTAATCACTTGGATCAAGGTTAAAGATTTCCCTCTTCGAATTGATGGGTTGGAAACTTTCATCAAAGTTGGAATCATAAAGCACACAGTCTAGCTCTGAGCCCCCACCTTCACTAAAGCCTTACACTTAGTTCCTGTGGTTTTGCTTCACTTGCTCGCATTTTAATGCAATTTGCTTTTTGATTTCTTCATATTAGAATTTCTTGCTTTTCTCGCTTTACTTCCTCGCAATTTAATTAAGTCTCATAACTATATTATGCTTTATGTTACTAATCATGCAGCATCAACAGAGGCCCAGGTACATTTTATATTTTATTTATTGCAGTCTGTTTCAGTTCATTTTTCTCTTTTTTATTTTAAAAGGAGTTGTCAGCTTGTCAATCATTGTATACTTCCCTTATTCAAATTAATCTCCCTCTCAAATCAAATCAGTGATTTAAAGATGAGAGAAACCGAATAAGAAGGGACGTACAATAAAATCACAAACAAGAGAAATAATAAAACGTGGAGAGTCTACGTGCAATAAACCTCACAAGGATAGGTCAAGAATGTCCGCCCAAATGAGATCGGGCAGAGACACCTTAAACAAATATCCGTAAAAGAAGTATCTATGTAAACTACCCATAATCAGAGAGTCAGGAGTATGTACCTATTTTGGGATCGAGAGCACTCCCAGAGATACGTGTTTCTACTAGTTAATTACATCTTGGGGGATACCAAAGAATACTCTCGATAAAAGAAGTTTCGCTTATATTATCATAGTATTGGGGTATAGGCAATCAAAAGGAAGATTATTCCATGTTGGAACAATCTCGATGCTTCAAAGCTCGCGCTAAGCCATTGGACAGAGATTGAGTCTCTCACATCTCAAATGGGTAGCATCTCAGCGGCACACGAGTCCCACGGCATAACCCAAATCATCTTGATTGGGATATCCCAACATGTCAAAGCACATCCGAGCCTTCAATGCAGAGGACAAATCATCGTATCCTAAATGGGAAGCACGTCATCGACATTAGGACGTCAAGGTGATATTAATGAGGTTAAGGAGCGACAGGGCTCAAAGGGGCTCAATAAAAAGGAAGGTAGAGTGATCCTAAAAAGGTAGAGATAGATGGGATGGGGCACCACAGACCCATCATACACAACTACTAGGACCCTAAGTCTACCTGGTCGTGAAGGTAGTCGACCCAACATGTCCTGAGATCTCCGGTCAGCAATCCATGAATTGAGTCATCCATGGGAACTTCAGTAGCCTTAAGATCAAAAGAAGAAAAATCTATCCTATGATTATAAGCAGGAGCTCCAGGATGTGGAACTTATACCTGCCGAAGTGGCAATGATGCCTTAAGAAAGAAAGAGAAACTGGAGGTTCAACTACAAAGCTGTAAATGCTCCAAGCAAAAGGACTTACAGCCCGTCTGGGTCAGGGATCCTTCTAACACCCTAGGCACACTAAACAACCACTTATATAAAGGTATGTTGGGCCAATCAAGTTGGAGAAGTACGGGGACTCCTCCTCAGAACATGAAAATATGAATGTAGTATCTAAAGCGGTCCTTGAGTATTGTGGAGACCCTATTAATATATGCAGGGAAGCAAAATTGTAATTTTTAGATTTTGAATAATTTAATCCTAAATTTAAATTATCTTCAATATTTTATTGAGGATTTTAACACTGTCCTTAAGATTTTAACACTGCCCTTAATATTTTAACACTGCCGTTGCCGGTCCCAAGCCCGGATGAGAAAAGTGGAGGGTTGCGTTAGGTAGTCGACAGCCAGCGTAAAACTTGTCGAAAAAATCATGACATGAATCCTTTTGATTATTGTGTAAGTGCTAGGGCGTCCCCTGGAAGCGACACGCTGTATAGCCTGAATACAGTAAAAAGTGTGCAAGGGCCGCTACACCGGC
>NW_018165266.1:318476-327381 GCF_001263595.1 Phalaenopsis equestris | reverse complement strand
AAAAATGATCTTAATTTACTAGAACTAAATGAAAATATGACACTAAATAGGACGCAATGGAGAAAAGGATTCATGTAGCCGACCCCACGTAGTGGGATTAAGGCTTTGTTGTTGTTGTTGTTTTTTTTTTTTGAGGATTTTTTAGTAGAAAATTAAGGATTTAAGTCCTAATGAGCCTATGTTTCATCGTGAAATCCAAGATAAATCACATAAAGAAACAAGAAAAAACACATGCAAGTGCAGGCATGAAACATGATGCAAAAAGCAAAACAAGAAAACTTAAAATAATAAATAGGTCAGTGTCGCTGGGTCGTAAACATATCCCAGAAAAAAAAGGCGGCAGACTCCGCATATACTTGCCCGATCCTAATTCTATACATCAATGTAATAATGCAAAATTAAGATACGGCGCACGACAATCTGCTCCTGGTCCCCTCCATGTAGTTACCACGACAAACACCTCGGAACCCGCGCCCTTATCTTATTTCTGCTACAGGACTTTCCTAGAATCTAAAGTTACATAGGAAAAAGAAAAAGACTCAATCCTGCATTAAAATAAGTGTCAGCGGGAAAACTAATGCAAATTACATATAATAAGCCATGCCTTAAAAGTGGGGGAGCTAAATAACACCTACAAATAAAAGGGTCAGAAATCATCACATGCTCCCCTCATAGTGGTACCTGTGTGTGTGCAAATAAATAGGCATGGCTCCCTACAGAAGAATGCTCTAACACACTACCAAACATATGCAGCATGTAGTCACGCCACAAAGACAATGCAAAAGAAAGGTGTCTGCCTAGGGCAAAAAATCCAACAGAGAACAATAGTCAGGCATCAAAAAAGACTACCTGACACCCTATATCCTAACCTAGCACACCATCTAACGAAAGGTGCATTAACCTAGTATCTAAATGCGGGGTGAGTCTGGGTATAGTATGACTTTGACGGGGTCGCCATACCAGCCCCATTCTAAAGATCCAAAGGATCTAAAAGGTGTCACGATAAGTAGTGACACAAGTTAGTTCCATTAGATTTTTAGCACAATCATACTCGTGTCAATCCCAATGACTTAACTCTCATTGCTCACCAGGATCAACCTAGAAAGCAATGCTCGTTAAGGCATCACGACCAACACGGGGTCATTATCCTAACAAGTAGGACAAGCTATCAAGGAATGGGCAAAACAGACAATCATGCATAAAGCCCACATTGTGCCTGCTCGACCGAAATACAGGGCAATCACAACGGGTGCCCAAAAGGGAAAACACACACCATACAAATGAATGCAAGGATGTTACATGCAACATGAAAGACACAAACAAAATGTACCGGTAAAATAGACTACCTATAAAGAGGAGTTACACCCACCCAGGGACCCGAGATGCCATGCAACTAGCAGACACCGACTATAGGTGAGCTTGCATCGAGTAAAAGGTGACCTATAAAGAGGAATTACACCTTACTCGAGAGGCACTCATCGAGCACACATCCAAACAAATAGGATATGCAACAAACAAATGATAGGTGCACCAAAGTGATGAAGGTGAGTATAATATGATAGTAGTTACTCAATAGGAGCGGGCATGTCATAGCGGCAGCGACCCAAAAGGTGAGTATGCTAAGGAGGCAATGACCCGGAGATGGGCATGTTGTGACGGCAGCGACTCAAACAAATGGGTATGCCGATGAGGTAGTGACCTGGAGGTGGGAGTGGTGATCCTTGCTAAGGAGAATCACACTAGTGCAAATGCAAAATGCAAACACATATGAAGTATAATGCAACATGATGACAAGTAAACATGCACATACACAACATGCAATATGATCATGCACAACATGCAATAACATGCAAATGATCGATCAATTGGGTCGTGGTAACCGGTTGGGCCAAAGTGGTAAATCAAATAGGTTGGGGCGGCTGGTTAAACCAAAGTAGTTGGTTGACCGGGCCGGGGTGTCCGGTCGAACCAAAGTGATCAAGTGATCATGCATATGACATGAAATATAATTGACACACCAAAATGCATCAAATGTCCATGCACATGCAATGAAACCCAACCGCTTGACGACGCATCGAACTCGTCCTAACGACCACACATAGGTACCTAGGGCTAACACATTTGGATCTATGGCATTACCACCTCCAGCTTTTGCGTGACAATGAGGAGAGTATCCCCCTCCAATTTCTCATAGGGGGAAACTCTCCACTGTTCGTAGGGCGGACTAGCTACAAAGCTTTTTCCACTCTACAAGTATCGGCCATCTTATAGGACGGAATAGCCACAAAGCTTTTCCCATCTACTAAGATCAAACTCAACTAATCCCTCTAAGGGAGATTAGGAGCTCCAAAATTGTGGGAAATTATGATTCCAACCCGGCAGGATAAATATCTAATGCTAGCAACAAAGGGGAGATACTCAGCTCTACGGAGGGTGCTTGGCCACGTAGGAAAACTCATAACTTGAAGACTTGCTCTAGGAAATCGACGATCAATAACATAGGTACGTTGACGCACTGGCTCACGCCGGCGAACATACCCCATGTGGGCAATCAAACCCACACGCCTAGACATCACTAAAATCTAGGGCCGGCTAGGAGTTAGGAAATCTCACCTCCATGACAGTTGCAGACAGTTTCTCTTTGCTTGCTCCAAGCCGTCGATGTCCGATCCATGCACTGATGTGCCTTGCATCAAACTGTGCAATGAGAAAAAAGAAACATATAGGTCATGAGGGCAAGAGAGACAAGAATCAGTGAGGTATGAAAAGTACCAAAAAATAACTAATTTTGGCATATGAAAATATAACCAAAATGTACCTTCAATAGGAGGGGTTGGACAACGGATCTTGCATTGCAATGCTATTGCTTCCCAACAAGTGTTCGTCACTTCGACGAGGGAAAGTGAAGTGCTCTGCCCTATGTTTTGCACACAAAAGAGGGGACGACAGGAACTTTGCTGTCGGAGGTTTTGCCATCAGAGGAGGTTTTGCTGACGGAAGAGGAGCCAAAGAGAAGTCTAGGCCGGGAAGGAGGAAGCTCAGACCTAGAATGGAATCCAATAAGGGAGGGGCTAGGGTCGACAAGATTTTGGCACCGGCGTTGGAGGAAGGATGACCTAGTGGCAAGGTCGGTGGCGTATGGTGCAACGAGAAAGGAGGCTACGTGATCACTGGTCAAGAAGAAGATGAGGAGAAAGGTGGTGTGACATGCAAAGAAATGAGGTCGGCGGCTGGAGGACTTGACACAGGAGCTCGCCGACAAAGAGCCCCGGACGGCGGGCTTCAAGGTCAAAGAAGGTGATCTGAGTGACTGATGACGAGATGAGTAGAAGGCATCGGGCTAGGGGCTCCGGTGGTTCAGAGGAGAGCGTCGGCGCCAGTGTTCGCCGGCGAGGAGTGCCGGCCAGCAATGCAGGCGACAGAGGTGCTGGGGTAGGACTCTATTCGCGAAAATTGAGGTGACGACGCGGTAATCATCGTCCTGCACATTTTAGCCCAGACGTGTCATCATTTTGAAATGAAGGACCTCCCTAGGTAAAAATGATGCTCTGAACACACTGTTGCGGTCCATTTTGTTGTTTGGGGTTTTCTGCACCACTTTTTTGGTGATCGGGCACAAAAATGATAATTCAAATATTTTTAGCCCACCTATGAATTAATGGCAAAATGGATGTCCTCTCTAGGTGAAATTGACATTTTGGACACACTCACGTGGTCCATTTTTTCATCCAAAGTTTTTGGAACAAGCTCGCTGGTAGACAGGCCAATTAGAGAGACTTTCACGCGTGACACGGTGAATGCGACCTACTAGGCCAATCGAAATTGCTTGATAAGTAACATGCTAACCGGCCTTCACCTAAGCGAGAGCTAGAGTCTAGCAAAATTAACTAGGCAATGTGCCCCTCAACATTTGTTGAAATGTCTCAATCGGATCTTGAGCTACGAGAAACATATATGCACAAAGCGTTACCCCGATTTGCCCTGGTGGACATCCCACACATGTGACATCCAAAAATGGATGCCAAAACAACTTTTACTGCTTCACTTTATTGTTTCTTTACTTTGTCATGTATACTTTACTTGCAAAACAAAGACAAAAAAAAATCACTCTTTCAAAAAAATTTAACACACTTTTAAACCTTTTGAAAACACTTAATCCACCATTTTTGGGTTTATAAGAGTTTCTCTGATGAGGTAACCTACGGCTGCTAACGTGAGTCCTCCAGTTTAAATGAGCTTACCAACTTGTTTAAACTAAGTGCACTCAAAAAAAAAATAATGAGGCGAAGATGATCAAACTGTGGGATCTTAACTGACATTAATAAATTTAAATTAAAATAAAGTCCATTAATATGCAAATAAACTACAAATCTTGGACTTATCACAATGGCAAAGAGCATGGAGAAAACTTCGTGGGCAGTGCGGTAATGTCTTCAATAACAAAACTTTCCTTAGTTTAATAATAATAATAATCTATTGGACTTCGATATAGCTCGTCTACTACGACGTAAATCCTCAATTTACCTTTAGGCCTTTGCACAGTCATGCTGTGCAATTTAAGCCCTAACATTTTTAGGACTCTGAGGTTCTCAATCGGCAGGGCATAAATTCTCCTATCTTCTAGGTTATTTACATGATCAAATATCATAAAAATGTAAGCCCTAAGTAATAAAAGTGGTAAGATAAAATATCAAGTAATATCATCTTTGAAACCAAAGACAAATCATAGGATAGTTTGGGAAGCCACTGAGGTTCTCCTAGAGATTTGTGACATCCCTACTTCTCATTTTTTTGGATTTCAAAAGTAATTTCTCCTCCCATTTAGTTTTCCATGTCCTACTTTGAACACTAAACTTTATATCCTTCAAGACAAATACCTCTGGTCATTATTGAGAGTTCTCTTACGTGAATTCAGTCACATTGGATGTAATAAACTATAGTGGCTTGCCTCTATAAAGAACTTAAGAACCTGACCCGACCCACAATTACGCGGACATTTTATATTCCTTAATATGGAAAAAATTTGACCCAAATTATATTTAGCGGCTAGTGAGAGCAAATGTAAAATGATTAAAATTAAAGAAATAGTTTTCTCATTAGGGGTACTATGCAAGTATACGTATCGTTTCAAGTAATATAGAGTTTTCTTTAAAACCCCCGTATCGATCCCACGGGGAAGCCAAAACCAGGAATACAATGAAATGAAATATTTCAATTTTAACTTTAAGAAAACTTTAATTAATTTTATAGCAAATTTCAATAATTCATAATCAGTGTAGGATTTTAAAATTATTTAGAAACTTAAATGTGGTATAAACTTAAATGTGGTATTGTGAGTGGTATTGTGACAAATATAAGCATACATATTCTTTAATTCTTTTAAATTTTACAAAGAACATTGAGTAATCTAAAGTTGGTTTTGGCATGATAGTACTACTGTTACGAGAGGTTACATCGCACCACGTTCTTCAATTTTTTCAAGAGTCAAATTGTCTACCAATTTAAAGTTCCGTGCAAAATTATTTCCGATAACGGGTTTGCCTTCAAGATCACCAAGATCAACAGTTTTGTTAAACGACATGAGATAGATTAGAGGTACTCTACGATTTACTTACCCAAGGAAAATGGCCTAATTGAGGCTATAATAAGACGTTTGTGCAAATTTTAAAGAAAACATTGGACAAAAATAAGAAAGGATGGCACGAGAAGTTGTTAGAGGCTTTATGAGCCTATCATACAACATTCAAAAGCCCTACTCAATGTATACCGTAAGTGCTCGTGTATGTGTCCAAGACCGTACTCCCGTTGAAAGTTCAGCTACCATCTCTCAGAGTCACCATCACTAACCAGATTAAAGTTGAAGACAATATTAAACTCAGACTTACAAATATGGAAAGTATCAAAGGAAAATGATTAGAAGCATAGTAGAACTAGAACTATATCAAGCAAAGATGATCCAGGCTCACCATAAATTTGGCTACCCAAGGACATTCAATGTCTGTGAACTCGTACTCATCCTCAGGAGACCTATCCTTGCACACCGTAGAATAGGTGGAAAATTTGAACCAACTTGAGAAGGATCATTTGTCGTGGAGAAGGTCTATTTAGGTGGATCTTACCATTTAATGGATTTTTAGGGTGAAAGGCTCATGCTACTGGTCAACGAGCGATATTTGAAGAAATATTATACAACTTAATGTTCTCTAAAATGAATTTTTGAAAGTGATACTTATTTTGTGGATGGCTATTTGGCCAGCATCTATGATTGGGTCCAAAATTTTGTAATAAAATCAAAATCTAAAATTTGCACTTTTAAATCTCCCCTTTAATTTTGCATTTCGCTAAATTAAACTAAATAAGATGCTTGCACCCGTATAATCCTAAAATCCACTTAATGATAATTTGTTATTATTTTTTTTGAATTTCAGTGCACTGATGTTTCTTATCTTTTGCAAGAAAATGTCGGGTCAGAAGCTGATCTTCTCTTTTAAAGATGGCTTAAATGTTGCACTAGACAAAGAGAAGGCAGTGCAGGGCACCGTTGTGAATTTTGGCAGCCCGTTAGCCTTGCTGAATTCAATTCTGAGCTCCGGATAAGAAAATCAAAGGAGTAAGATGAAGAACCACTCCCAGTTGAAACCCGCCGGGTCATCTCGGTGATCCAGGATGTTTCTCAACAAGTCTCCTCTCAAGCCTCACTTTTGCTTTTTTTTTTATTACGCTATTTCCCTATGATACAATGATAGAGGATGAGAGACTGATCAACCATATCCAGACCAGATCAAAAATAAAGTTGAGAGATCAGTTCTGAGTCAAACAGGTTGCCTCCCTAGGCGCGTTGGTGCACGGGAAGATTTTGTGGGCCTTGATCCCATCCCTCTCTTGACTTGCAAGACGCGCTTGACTCAGCATAGAATAGCTTGAGGGGGGTTCAAAATCCCATTTCCTTCTTATCAGGCTAGATTCCATCCGATTGCAAAATACACCAGACTTCTTTCTTATTCTATGCAAGTAATTTTTTTTTATATGAGTTCCCTGGCACCTGGAGGTCTCACGCTTGTAGCTTAGGAGGAAGAACTACCTACCGAGGGCTTTAACAAGGTGCTAGATGAGTATTTTTTGTTTTGTCATTTTTTCATGTTCCTCTTCTGACTCATTGGTTTATCTGGCTGGAATGACAGGGGAGCCGCATAGGGCGATGTCAGTTTGATCATTCGCTTCAACATAAGAGATTCCTTTTTATGGATAGAGCAGACAAACGGGCTTGACATATTTCATTTCCGGGATTACCTATGTATTTTTAGAAGCATAAGTCTATCTTATTTGACCAAAAGAAGTCATTCTCATTTCTAAGCGTATGAAGAACTGAAAACACATGGCACATTATCATTATCATGGATTGGAGAAGCGATCTATTATCTGAAATCAATTGATCATGCGACTACCTAAAAGGAAGGAACAACATCACATCGGTCTTTCTCAAAAAATGGTACACAAGTGAATTCAATTCTCCTTCTACCTATTATGTTGAAACTTTTTTCATCAATACATATGGTATGCTCCTCCATATTGTCCGTTGGTTTGAGCGGTCGAGAGAAGAGAAGGCTTTTTGCTGGCTCTATAGTTCAATTTGCTAGACCCAGACATCAAAACTCCATGTGGGAGGTCAGTGCTCTCACTTTGAGGTTAGGGATTCCTTCTTCATTCACTACGGTCAATTCAATGTAGACTATGAAGGCCCTTTGATGAGTATAGTTAGTAGCTGAGAGATGCAAGAGCTACAACCACTGTTAAGAATCAGTGCTAGAGAGGATTCTACAATGAAAAGAAAGAAGTCAGAGACGTTTCCACATGTACATGACCCAATGGAAAAGTTCATTCTCTTGCAGTCAAAGATTACAATGCCGACAGGAGACTTAGTCGGTGCTTCAGCAGAAAGGATTCCTGATGCACCATTGAGAAGGACACAACATAGAAATGCCAACCGTTGCAAGCATAGATCCTTGGAGCGAGTAAAAAAGAGACGTGCCAAGGAGGCAGCTACAATGCTTGCTTCGATTCATGAAGAAGAAATCTATGATCCGAACTTGAAGGAGACTTCTAATAGTCTTCCAATTATATAGGACAAGCTAGAGGCATTTACAGAGCCTACATCTTCAGGGATCCTAGATGAGTTTGTGCGAGATGACCCATGTGTAATGTAGAAATCCAGAGAAGGACACCATCAATAGGAGCATTCACAGAATGCCTGAAGTGTAACATCCTCCATCTAAAGAGGTATGGGACACTTGAAGAATACATAGCCACCAACATGAGGTTCTAAAGTGCAAACCACCCGAAGTTTGAGCCATACATACCACAGTTTGCAAAGCTACCACCATCATGGATTCCTCCAGAAGTGAGACAGAGAAACCCTAACATTCGCAGAGGATTCCTACAACAGAGTTAGAAAAAATGATCAGGGTCCGGAAGTAAAAGTTTAAGTATTATGAAGAAGTCTGGGGCAAATTCATTAATATTCTGGAAGGATTTGAACTACACACTGGATCACTATCAGAAAGCGATGAAGGAATGATTTTGGATTGCTTTTTTGATTTAAGGGACTGTTAACCTCACTTTTGGTTGAGGTCTAGTTTCGTCTTTAGTTGCCTAGGGTCTAGCCATAGGATTTTCCTGTTGACTATTCCTTGAGGATTAGAAAAGGAACCCTCACCATTAGAAACTCTAAAGTCTTCTTTGCTCAACTTGAAGTTCCACCTATTGTTCCTAACCTCTAGCACTTATTAGGTGGGGTCAATGTGGGGTAGCTTGGGATGAGTCCCCATAAGATTGCTTGGCCTTAAGATTGACCCTGGGTGTTTGTCTTGAGCTGGTGCATACATTGTCACTCACTTGCACATTACAT
>NW_018165266.1:287340-318376 GCF_001263595.1 Phalaenopsis equestris | reverse complement strand
GCAACGGGATTTCAATTCTGATGATCGACAGCTTCCTACGAGCAAATCCCACACCAAAAAATAGTGTCGACAGCCCTAGGCTACGATTTAAATAAAACCAGTACATAGAGGACCCAAAAGGAGACTCCATTGGTCCATAGCTCAAATCTGGTGGTTGGCACCTCACTTTAACCACAATGCCAAACTTAGCCTTTTACCCTCAAATCTACCCAATTTACCAAAAAACACCCAGAAACCCAAGAAGTTTGACCAAAATTCTCAATTTTACCCAAAATACTTAAATTTGTTTAAAAATCATCTCAAACCATTTGCAGCTACCCAAATTGCCTAAAACCTCCCAAAATATCCAAAATTACCAAAATACCCCCCCTCAAATTGCCAAAATTACCAAAATACCCTTGGTGGCCCAAACTTTCCCATAACCTTCAACATCATTTCAAATATCCCTAAAACCAATTTGGACCATTCAATTGAACTCAATTTTTTCAATTTGACCCATTTGGACCAAAAGCCCCAAATTGCCTTTAAAAGCCCAATTATACCAATTCACCCCAAATGTCCACAAATTTGATCCCAATCTTCTCCAATTTCATTTCTAAACTCAAATTAATCATGAAAAAACTAAATTAAAACCAAATTCAAGCCAAATTGACCCACA
Source organism: Phalaenopsis equestris (assembly GCF_001263595.1). Classification (NCBI taxonomy): domain Eukaryota; kingdom Viridiplantae; phylum Streptophyta; class Magnoliopsida; order Asparagales; family Orchidaceae; genus Phalaenopsis; species Phalaenopsis equestris. The sequence continues at coordinate 317,718 of NW_018165266.1, read as the reverse complement.
TTTAAACCCAATTTTAACCCAAATCAAAAAGCCCCAATTTGACCCAAAATCAAAATCTCACTCAATTGAACCCCAAATTTATCCAATTGCCTCAATTTTGCATCATAAAAAATTCAAAACACTTCCACATACCAGATTGAACCTTCAATTGGCCTTGGTCAAGCCCCAATTTTACTCAAAACCAACTTGGACCAAAACCCCCAATTTTGCCTCAATTTAGCCATATCTCCAAATGTCCCCAAATTGAATGCCCAAATCCTAAAATTGACACCCAATTAATGTTGAGAACTCTTCATAACATCCCTATAGACCATTTTGAACTCTCAATTTGGACTAGCCTAACCTAAGCCCAAGGCTAACCCAACATCCCCAAATTGATCAAATGCTTAAAATCCTTCAAATTGACCCATCGAATCAATTCAAAATTACTCCAAATCTTTTATAAACTCTTTATGACAATCATCTACACCAAGTTGCTCAATCAATTGAGTCCAATTTCATGGCTAGCCTAACCCAAACCCAACTTCAAGCCAATTTGACCCAAACTGAACCTATGAACCAAAATTGACCAGGCCATGCCAAATTAATCAAGCCAAAGCTTCTACAGCCAACTTCTGGACCCTAGTGACCAAGCTAGACTAAACTAGCCCACCCTAGATGAGGTATGGACCAATGGTCCCTTGATTTAAGGGATTTCACCCATCTTATTTAATGGATCCTATCCTTTTTTGGCCTAAACCAAGAAATACATGTCTTCATGTCATACCATTAGGAGTTAAGCATAATTAAACCTCCCTCTGGCTCACTCTGGCTGCGCTCATCTGGCTGCCTGACCACCTCCCCTGCTCTGGCTAGCCACCCTAGTCCCCAGAAAACACTAAAAATGAGAGCCCCCAAGCCTCCATCAAAACCCAAACTCACACACTCAGCTGGTCAATTATAATTGGTTTGGCACCTTTAAACCATCCACATAAGCATTATTTTGCACCCACTAATTGGGATTGGCAGCCACCCTAAGCCATTTTATTTAAACTCCTCTCACATGGCCAAAAACATAGGGAAAGTCATTTTCCTTGGGGAAACTCTGTCAAATTGCTTCCAGAGCTCTTCCAAGGCTCCTTAAGCTTATTACAACCATCTCCTGGCCATTTCCCCCACAAGCTGAGCCCATTTTATGAGCCCAAAATCAGGATAATTTTTGTCCATCCTTTGAACTCCCCTAAACTCCAAATTGAACTGCTTTTGAGCTTCCCCAGAGTAAGAGAGGGAGATTCCCATTGAAATCCCCCTCTATTGAGCTCTCCAAACCACTCCTAGACCAAGGTCGCACCCCATTTCACTGACTTTTACTTAGAACTTACACCAGAGGAAACCAATACATTCAAGAGGTTTGTTGGACTCCACTCAGGCTTCCATAAGCATATTATTGAGGTCTCCCCTTTCAGACAAAGGTATAGGCCATTAAACCTAATCATGAGCTCAGTTTTCACTAAATGTGAAGTGAAGTTTGATTTCATAGCATTATAACCGTATGGATGTATTTTTCTTGAGTAGATGAAGTTATATGAACAAACCTCATGTGATTTTATTGAGTATGGAGCAACATCTTAGGTCTAGAAGTTTAACAGCTCATAGGTTTGGTTCATCGGGGACGATGATGGAGGACCGTCCGATCGTGTGTGTATCGCACGGACAAACGAGATCAAACTGGATGAGGAAAAAAACCGTGAACAGTGGGACGCATGACTGCTAAGTCAGACAACGGTGCTAAATCAGGAGACGCAGCGTGGAACTTCAGAGTTGTCGCGCGTTTACATGGCGCTGACTGGGATGAATATAAAATTAAGGTTTTTTATGATTTAAGTATATATGAGATCTTTAGAAATTCATAACTTTGCCTGGAAAAATCATAAAAATAAATTAAAATTACCATCTTCCTCAGTGAACAAAGGAAAATAATATGAACCAAAAATAAAAATTATTTGCTTACTCTTTAATTTTTAAATAATTAAATACTCCCAGTGGTATTTCAATTCATTATGGCTAAGCATTGCTTACCGGGCTTGAAACTTTGAGGGTTTGTTCCTCATGATAGAGCGTTCCTCATGCAAGAGGCTATGTCCTCTGATTTTTTCAAGGTCAGAGGACATATCTGTGCTTCTAACTCTAATTTTTAAGCTAAGATGGCTATTTTGGCTTAAATTAATTATTTAAATTGAGATATCACTTGGAAAATTATGGGATAAATTTTAGTAGGTTTTCTGTGGTTAGAGAAGTCTAGGAAAAATATTATGAGGATTTGAATAATTTTGTAAATATCTCTATTTGATTAAGTGCATATATCTTGTATTAATAAAATTAAATTAAATATTAATAAAAAATCAACAAAATTAATTCCATATTGTGTGTAAAAATCATGTTAACCCATTATAAAAATTTGAAAATTATTTGATTAAGTTTAAGCACTAAAGTTGATTTTCTAAGAAACATTATATTTTTGCACAAAAATAATTATATTAAATTGAATACACTTAGGAAATTTATGAAAAGTAGTTTTCTAAGTTCCTTGTGATATGGAGCACTTAGGAAAAATAAAAGTAATTTTTGATAAAATATTAGAGTTTTGAGCTTTATTTTGAATTAAAAATAATGAAACATGATTAAAAAATTCCCAAAAATATAAAAAATATTTCGAAATGTTCCTAATATTTTCGTGATCATTTAGGAATCATTAAAATATTTTTCTTAATTTTTCTAAGTTAAAATAAATTTCTGAAGACTTAAAATGCATTTTTCTATTTTCTCATTAAAATAATTATAATTAATAAATTAAAAATCATAAAATATAAATTTTTTTTCACTCAGCTTTCTGGACTCAGGAAGGTTTAATAAAAATATAAAAATATTTTTTTGTAAATAAAACATATTTTCATTTAATTAAATAACTAAAAATCATTAAATAATTATAAAATAATAATTAAAATTTAATTAAAAAAATCATGGAATTTCGCTAAGTATTTCTCTGACCTAAGGAAACCTCTAATAAATTTTCCATAAACCAAAAACTTTATTTTGATTGATTAAATAATTTATTTTTAATTTTTTTTAAGCTAAAGTAATTATTAAAAATTGAAAAGCCACATTTTTTTCTCCTCTAATGTTTTAATTACCTTATAGGTAAAGTACTCTAAAAATCTCTTAAGTCACTTGAATTATGCTTCATGAGTTATGAGGTGAAGAGCCCTGAGGGTAAAGTGATAATTTTAGATTTTGATACCCAATTAAAATTTAGGATTAATCAAAGGGGAAATGGGCAATTTTGATCATAATTGAATATGTTTGGATGATTGAAATATAATGGGTAAGAGGTAGAAACCAACTTACCACCTTACCATGATAAGAATAAAATTACAAATTGTTAAATTTTCAAAACTTTGAAGTTGATCAAAATGAAATGATTCTCAAGTGATGGGCTTAAATTAGGGATAGGATGTTCCACTTATGATTAAGTCCATAATTAATGATGTTCTGACTTCTTTTAATCAAAATCCATATCACCTAAATTAAAATTCTAACATTTGCCAATCTTTCTCCCATTAGATTCATTAAGGGGCTCGACAGTGATCTAGGCTTAATTTTAAAACTTGTTTGATGGGATTTAGAAAATAGTGTTGTTGATGATTAATACTATCGAGCCAAACTTTAGTGGTGGGTATCAAATCTTTAGTGACTGAAACTTGCCTTAGGGGCATTCACCTGCATAATTTTTAAGGGAAATATCAATTGACCAATTGAGTATCCTATCCTCGGGATAATTAAAATGCCACAGTTCACCTAGTAATGGGGTAATTTTAATTTGGCCTAGGATGATTAATGAAACGATATTAATGAAACGATATGATAAGTTATATGATAAGTTCAAAATGAACTCAGATATTTCAAGAGATCTTCAAAGCAGTCTGGAGTCATCCCCTGAATACTTTCAAATCTCTTAAATATTCTAATGGACAAATTGGACTTGTTATATTTTGTTTTAGAATCTTCCATTATGATCTTTCGGGACTTAATAAGTCATAACTTGGGGTTTTTTAGTTACACCTTCAACTATTCTTGTTTTAACTTTCTGCAATATTATAACTGCTTGGTTGAGTACTTTCCTGTACTTATCAATCAAAATAACTTTTCAAAAATTAATCAACATTTTTAAAATCTAAAACAAATTGTTTCATAGGTAACCATAAATCCTTTGAAATTTCACTAAATTTAAACAGCCTTTTGAATTTACGGGAGTCCCTCGGAGGAGGTAACCTTTGGTTTCTAACGAGATCTCCCTGGTTCAAATGGGTTTCACAACTCGTTTAAGCTAAGTAAGTTTTAAAAAAATTGTGATACTTGAACGAGAAAACCGTAGGATCCTAACCAGTGTCGCTCTAATCAACTTTAATCCCCCCTCCCCCACTATAATATTTAAATAACCTTAGGAAATAATTGATTTGGCATCAAAACTTGACACATTAGATAAATTGACCTCTGAACCTGATGCTTTTCTCAATCTTTACAATTTGACACTTGTAAAACTTAAACTCGCCATGACGAGGAGCTTGGAGCTAACATTGTGGGCAGCACAACCATCTTCAATAGCAAAACATGTCTACACCAGCTAAACCATTCCTTAGAATTAAACAACAAGCCATAGGACTTTAAGGTTGTCCGCCTAGTGCAACATAAATCCTCAACTTTTCCTTAGTCCTTTGTAAGGCTCTGTTATACAATATAAACCATAACTGTTTTAAGATTTCAAGGTTGTCGTTTGTCAAAACTTAAATCCTCACATCTTTCAGGCTTTTTGTGTGATCATTTCATACAAATGCAGCCCTAATTAATAAAATTGGCAGATGAAACATTCAAATATGTCTCCTCTGAATTGAAACCAAACCATAGGGTATACTAGGAAGTCAGCAAGGTTCTTCTTAACATCTATGACATCCCCTAGTTCTTCTTCCTTTGGATTCTAAAAATAAAATGTTTCAAATTTGAGTCATTCCCATTTCACACCTCTGTGTTCGATCTCATTAAAATGTCCTATCCTTTGAACTTCTTGAAGATAATACCCCCTGATTCTTATGGAGAGTTTTCTTAGGTGACTTCAGTTATCTAAGATATAATTAACTATAGGGCTTGCCCTTATAGGAAGCTTTTCCGAACCCAGCTTAATATAAGCCCTATTTAATTTTTCATATTAAATTGGTGAACTTGTTGGCTTATAATAAAATGGTTTCACAGACCAAAAGGATGCCATACATTTCTTAGGCACTCTTTAATTTAAACTGTAAAAGATATGGGATCTGTTTGAGTTCAAAGGCTTAGTTGAAATTCCAGTACTAGTTGGTTCAGTACTGATTCTAAAAGAAAATGAAGCAGACTTGGCAAAACATTGCATTCCTGGAGTGTCACACCGTAGAGTCTTGGTTACATTGTGAAGAATAGATGATAATACAATACCATATGGATTCCAACCAGATCAAGAGTTATAAGAATTATGACCATATGAGAGATAGATGTAACTCTAAGTCTACGTGAAAGGATCTTTGTCTCAAAGCGTGGCTTAGAAGGTTAGCTTGATCACGAGCTTACCCCAGGGGACAAACACATGTTACTATTTGCAATGCATTAGAGCAGAGAGGGTATGTTATATGATACTATATCTTTCACTAATGTATTCAACATATTGTCTTGGATAGTTTTAGTATATGATTAGTCATACTGCATGTTTGAAGCAAATTTAACCAAATTTAATTCAGATTTTAACATATATTGTTAACTTGTCTCTTTTATGCAACTGATGAAAGTTCACATTACCACATGTTGGTCCTAAATTATAACAAACAAAGAATGATAGAAAGAAATCTAATAATAAATGAAAATTAAAATTCAAAATTAAAGGAAATAAAAGAAATTGAATTTGATAATCTTAAAAACATAAATGATAAAAAATGGTGAATTTTCCTTGAGATTCCGCAGTATATGTCTCTCTCACATCCCCCATTCTCCGCATAAATTTATACAACTCACACTTTGCATAAATTTCATAAGTCTTCATTTTTTTTCACAAAGTTTCACACTCTGCAAAAGATTCTACAAACTTTCCTCACTCTTTTTCTCCGCACTCACAATGCTCCTGGGATCAGTACCTAAATTATGAGTCCCATCTCTTGAGATAGGTGTGAAACTTTGTCGACCTCACTTTTGGTAGAGGTTTAAATTTTTCTTTTCAGTAGTATAGGGTCTATCCATAGCACTTTTGTGTTGACTATTCCTAGAAAAGTAGAAAAGGAACCCTCACCATTAGAAATTCTACACTCCTCTTTGCTCAACTTGAAGTTTCACACATTGTTCCTAACTTCTAGCACTTAGTAGGTGGAGTCAGTATGAGAAGCTCAAGATGAGTCCCCATAGAACTAATTGACCTTATGCTTGACTTTGGGTGTTAGTCCGGAGTTTGTTCACTCACTTACACTCACTCTCAACCATAATCACTCACAACATTAAACCCAAAAATTTGTGACTTTGATCCCTTAATCTTTTAGGAGACTCATGTAGATGGTCCCCTAAACCCACTAGCCCTAGGTTAGGGTTTAGCTAAGACCAGTACATAGAGGACCCAAATGGGATTTCCAATGGTCCATAGCTAATATATGGTGGTTTGTAGCCCAATTCAACCAAAAATATCCAACTTGGCCTTTTCCCAAAAATCCCCCAAATTAACTAGATATCCTTAGAACCCCAAATTTGGTAAAAATCCTCAAATTCACCCAAAATATCAAATTTTGTTCAAAAATCATTTCAAACCATTTGAAGATACCCAAATTACCCAAAACCACCAAAAATGCTAAATTTACCAAAATACCCTCAAAATTGCCAAAATTACAAAAATACCCTTGGCACCCAAAACTTTCCCAAAACCTCCAAAATCATTTCAAATGTCTCCAAAACTAATTTAGAGCTCCAATTAAACCCAATTTGACCAATTTAACCATTTTGACCAAAACCCGCAAATGACCCAACTTTCCTAAATTTACCCCAAATGTCCATCAATTTGGTCCCAATTCCCCCCAATTTCAATCCTAAACTCAAATTAAGCTTTCATATGACCAAACTAAACCAAATCCAAGACTAATTGGCCCAAGCTTTGAGCCTAATTTTGATCTAAGTGAATCCCCCAATTTTGGCTCTATGACTTAATCCCACCAAATTGAATCCCATAGCCTACTTAATTTGCCACAATTTATGTTGAAAACTCTTCATAACAATCCTAAACATCAAACTTAACCTTTAATTGGCCTTGGTGAAGCCTCAATTGCATTCAATTTTAACCCAAGTCTAAAAATCCCCAAATTTTCCCTAAATTGGCTATGTCCCCAAATTCCACCGAATTGATTGCCCTAACCACAAAATTGACACCCAATTTATGTTGAAAACTCTTCATGATGTTCCCATAGACCATATTCAACAATCAATTTGGACATAACCCAACTTTAGACCAACCTAGACCCAAGTCTAGCCCAACATGCCCAAATTGACCAAAATCCCAAAATCCTTCAAATTGAACCCCCAATGAACTCAAAATCATTTAAATCCTTCACCAAAAACCTTCATTACAATCATCTACACAATGTTGATCAATCAATTGGGCTTAAAGTCATGGCTAGCCTAACCCAAACCCAACCTTTGGTTATTGGAACGCAAATTGAACCCATGCACCAAAATTGACCTAGCCATCTTAAAGCCACCAAATTGATGACCCCACAGCCACTAAGCACACACTATTGACCAAGCTAAACTCTTTTGGCCCACCCAAACAATCTATAGACCAATGGATCCATAAATTAATGGATTCATTCCCATTTTTGGGCCTTAACCACAAACTCTCTTCCATCATTGCTTGCCTATGGGAGTAAATTATAATTAAACACCCCTAACCTCCCTGGTCCAAGAAGTGACTGAACCTTGGCCACCCACCACTTGGGACACTAAAAAAGATCAACCCGAGAAGGCCAAAAATGGTAAAACACCCAATTAAGCCCATCCAAGCTGTCCCAATCCAACGAACCTTAATGAAACTCTATCCAATCGATTCCAAACACCCCCATAGCATAGAGAAGCTCTGCTCCACTGTCCCCTTGTCCTAATTCTCCCTGTACAATTGTGCAACCCTAATTTTGAACTTGAAAATTAAGGCAAAAATAGGACACTCTCTGAAACTCCATAAAAATCAAATTAAACTCACCCAGACCATCCTTACACTTAGAGAGGAAGTTCGCCCATCAAAGTCCCCTCACAGAGAGCCTCTACCCTAGACTTTGATCAACACTCAAATTCAACCTTGATCGAATTTGAGTTTAGACATTTCACCACAGCAAGAGGCTTCATCCTTAGGCTTCTTGGACCTCCACGAACGTGTTGAGCACCTCTGATTGAAGCTTCTCTTCTCAGAGCAAAGGCATAAACCTCCCCATCATCCCAAGCTTGTTTTGATTCCACACTTGCATAGATCCAATTTAATGGCATGTTTACCGTATGGATATGTTCGTCTCACTTAGACGAGTCTATAGGATCAAAATCGAACAATTTTGGTTGAGAAAGGAGTGAATTTTGAGGTTTTAAGGTTAACGGTCACGGGTTTTGGATATCGGGGATGATGACGGGGAGTGTTTCAATTGAGTGTGTATCGTATGGATGGACGAGATCGGGCTGGACAGCGCCCATACTTGAACCGTGGGCGGAGTCAACGCTGAGTTGGACGATGGTGTCGAACCAGAGAACGTCGCGTGGAGCTTCAGAGCCGCCATAGGTTGATGCGGCGCCACGTCACTTAAATAAAAAAAATAAGGAATTTTCTATTTATTTAAATGCCCATAACTTTGAAAAACCATATCTTTGCATAAAAAAATTCACAAAAAAAAATATCATAATGCTCAGTGAACAAAGGAGAACAATGTGGATATGGTTTGAAGCTTCTTTGATGTATATATATTTGTAATTAATTAAATACTGTCTTGATTCTCCATGCATTCAAGTATTTAACCATGGCTTGATATTTTAGCATGTTGTTGCCTCTATCATGGGGGATATTCCCTGATTTTTCCAAAGTCAGAGGAGACCCCTAGACAGAGATCTATATTTTTCAAGTTTATGCATATGATTTAGAAAATTAATTATAATAATTAGTATTTTCCTTAGAAAAATCTAAGAAAATTTTTGAAGGTTCACTGTAACTAGAGAACCTTAAGAAAAATTTGTCATCGGCTAAGTCATTCAAAGCACACCTAATTTACACAAAACCCTAAAACACAAAGGAAATTAATTTAGAAAAAATAAACATCTAAATGACTTGATTTTAACTCTCCACTATAATTTAAAGTTTAGAGGACTCCCCATAAACATTTCAAAACATCTGGAATTCATTTGATAACCTAATTTGATTTTCTAAGTTAAATGACATTTTTAACACTCAAAATAATCATAATAATCAAAATATAACTAAAAAAATTATAAAATTGGTTTTTGGGAGTTTTATGTGATCAGAGTAATTTTTTATAAATAAAATTGAAATTAAAATAAAAATTTCATTTTTTAAGCATATTTTAAATATTTAAAAAATGAAAAATTATTAAAAATTGCAACATTAATAAAATTCATGGAAATGTTCTAAATTATTTCCTAAGCCCTTAAGAGCAATTGGAATATTTTTCCTAATTTTCTAAGTGAACATATTGAATTTTAAAGCTTAAAAACAATTTTTAAAGACTAAAAAAGGAATTTTCTTTATTTATCACTAAAATAATTCTAATAATTCAAAGAAAAATCATAAAAATATGAAATTTATTTCTCTCAGTTCTTTGCCCTTAGAAAGATTTAATAAAAATGTAAAGCTTAATTTTTCACTTTTAAAATATTTTATAATTAATTAATACTCCAGAATTTAAAATAATTCTGATAATTCAAATGAAACTAAAAAAATTAATGCAATATGATCTAAGTGGTTCTCTAGTTTAAGTGTACCTCTAGTAAGAATTTCAAGTGATTAGGATTTGTCTTGGTCAAGTTATTGAATTTTCTTTGAAAAATCCTATTTTTACATGTAAATAATTATATAAATTGAATCAAATTTTGAAAAATCACATTTTCTCTTCTGATGTCTTAATTGACCCATGAGTGAGGTAAGATAAAAATTTCAAATTCATTTGATTTAAATTTGATGAATTATGAAGTAATAGAGCCTTAGGGGCAAAGGTATAATTTTGGAAATTTGGTCTTAATTAACATCTAGGCTTAATTCAAGAAAGGGAAATGGGCAATCTTTGATCTTAATTAACATGTTCAGGTGATTTAAACACAAGGAATTAATTGATAGAAACCAATTTCACTTTTCTTAATTAAAGGATAAATTTGTAATTTCCTAAAATTATTAAAATTTGGAAGTCTATCAAATTAAATGATCCTAGACTTAGGGGTATGATTTTGGATGTTAATAATTCACTAATTTAATACCCCTATTTGGTGTTTAAGTGACATTCAAATGTTTTGATGATGAATTACTATCACTTAAAATTCAATTTAGTTCAAAAATTACTAATGTATCCACCAAGGTCTTAAGGGCTTAATAGTGACCTAGGCTAAATCAAATTTGGTTAAATGAGAATTAGAAAAGTAAATGTAACTAGAAATTAAACACCTTTAAAACACTACAAGCCCAAGTTAAAACTAAAATTGGCTAAGTGTCTTAATAACATTAACTTGCCCCTTTAAGGGTCTTCACCCACATAATTCTCAAATTAAATGACAAATGATAATCACCCCACTCTTAGAGATAATTGAAACATCGATATTCACTGAACACTAGAGGTATTTGCAGGATGAATTATTATGTAACATAATAAGTTTAAATGAGCTTAAGAATTTTCACTAGGCAGTGAGAGGGAAGCATGAACCTGCTTCTTCCTCCTAACCTTCTGGATACCTTAGAGGTCTACCAAACTTAATATGTTTTGCTTAATGAAATCATCCTCAAATGAATTTATAGTGGCTCACCAAGATATGATTTAGGATTTGGTAGATCACCAGAACCTTATTTCCTTGCTTTACATAAAATGCTTTTAATATATAAATGCTCTCACATACATTTTGAGTTTCAGTTGAAGATGACAGGAAGAACATTCAGGTACGTTTTTATTGTAATTTACTTACCTGCATTTTTTTTTTGTTTCTCGTACTTTACTTTTCAGTACGTTACTGTACTTACTCACCTACATGTATGAATAAAAACACAAACCTGCATGTTAAACAACGATGTCACCCTACATTAAAACCAAAACTGCTAGGATAGTCATCAACCAAAACTAAAATCTCCCAAGATAAAATTTACCGCCACAACATTCAAAATATAAAAAAACTCAAAATTTAATCACAAACATCACAAAACAACAATTTCAACTAAATTAAGACGTCTCATGGGATGATCGAGAATCCCTCGGAGGAGGTAACCTACAGTTGCTAACGAGGCTTCCCACAGTCTAAATAAAAGTATGTAACTCATTAAGTTGAGTTTAGTAAATTCATTTAAACTAAGTGAATCCAATAGAAAAAAGTGATACCAGAATGAGGGAACTGTAGGATCCTAACCGGTGTCGCTCTAATCAACTTTACATGCCCCATAACATTTAAAGAACTACAACCATAAGGACATCTGAATTGACACCATAACTTGACACAATAGAAACTTGAACTCACTAGAAAACTCAAACTCGTCACGACGAGGAGCTTAGAGCTAGTACTGTGGGCAGCACGACCATCTTTAATAGAAAAACCTATCTACATCAGCTAAACCAATTTCCTTCTCTTCCTTAAAATTAAACAACAAATTCATAAGACTTTGAGGTTGCTTGCTTACGCAAAGTAAATCCCATCTTATCATTAGGCCTTTGTATAGCCCTGTTACACAATATAAGCCTTAACTCGTCTTAGGATTTTGAGGTTGTCGTTTGTCATGACCTAAATCCTCACATTTTCCAGGCTATTTGTGTGATTATTTCACACGAATGTAAGCCCTAAATTAATAAAATTTGCAGGATGAAGCATTTAAATAATTTATCCTCAAAATTGAAGCCAAACCATAGGATAGCTTGGGAATTCACCAAGATTCTCACCCGAATTTGTGACATCCCCTAGTTCTTCCTTTTTTTGACTTTACAAAAATTCCAAAAATAAAATGTTTCAAATTTGAGTCATTCCTATTTTACACCTCTTTGTCTAATTTCATTGAAAAGTCCAAATCCTTTTGAACTCTTTGAAGATAATATTTTCTTATTTTTATCGAGAATTTTCTTAATTGATTTCGGTCATTTAAGATGTAATTAACTATAGGGGCTTGCCCTTATAGGAAGCTTGTTCGAACCCAGCTTAAAATAAACTCTATTTAATTCTTTGTATTAAATAAGGGAACTTGCCGGCAAATAAATGGTTTTGCAGACCAAACGGATGTATATATTTTTCATTTTATTTATATAGTAGATGCATTATAAATGGATTAGATAAAATCATTCTTGAAGAATATTAAAGAAAAAATGGCGGACAAAAGATAACTTGGATAGAGGTTCTAAATATATATATATATATATGTAAATTAGAATGTCCTTCCAAAGAGGGCGACAAGATTTTGATTCTGGCAGCCGACAATTTCCAACGGGCAACTCCTTCAACCAAAAATAGTGCCAACCAGCTCCTGACGACTCTGCTGGGGACAAGCTTTTCTCTCCATTTAAATCAGGAAGTATTATCTTCATATATCGATAATGTGTTCATGACCCTCATGAACCAGATTACCCTTCCTCTGTTGGCATGCTTTAACCATTTATATTTAGGGAAAATATGGTCAACTCTTTGGACTTCAGGATCATTTGTTCAATCACCTTTGAACAGAGAGGTTCATGAGGCCATTAAGGACTTTTTTAATCTTCATGTGGGTCAGAACCCCAATAGGTGTGTTGGTGGACTAGTTACACCTCGGCATTGTGCGTTGATAATTTGGTCCCGTGCTGGGTCCTAAACACTCCACATCTCTTTTTCGAGTCTAATTTGTTATTTCGCAAATTAAATATGATTGTGTCATGTTGCACGCGCTTTAAAATTTCCTTATATTAATCAAAATTTTCTACTTTTAAACTACTTTTACTAAAATTTTAAAATACCTAAAAAATAAATTAAATCTTACCCGGTTTACAGATCGACCTCTATTAATTTTAGTGCTCGCACTGAGATTACGAGGTATTGGCCAAATAGCTAACCCTAGAACTTTATTTTTTTTTAAAGCCACTGCAATGGCGTACCCAACGCTAACCTTTTCCCTGTGACCTGTAGACGAGCCGCAACGCTCGTAATGTCATTCCCACCATCAAATTTGGAGCCAGATTTGAAGATCTCGAGGTCATCCTCGGGAAAGCTCCGTTCATCATGATGAAAATAGCCGCTCCAGAAGTCCAGGAGCTGTCTGCTAAATTTAACCTGAACTGCCTTCAGAATTTTACTTCTTATTAGAAGGTCAAGACTACTAGGGTCACAACACCTACTGAGCTTGTTGTTCTTTCTCCCTGCTGCTAAGGGAAAAAAAGTTATGATCATTGAAGACCCAACTGAAGGGTTAGCTGTCCCGCCCTCAGTGTTTGAAATCAGATCAAGTTTGAGGATTGCTCCTCTAACCCGAGCCCAAAGGAGAAACCGTAACAGGAAGGTTCAGAGGTCTACTAAAGCCAAGACTCCTAAAGAAGTACCTGTTGATGAAGATCCTCACAAGAATGGGTCAGGATTACCGGAGACCTATCAACTTCTGCGAGGAAGTAGATTCCACCCTTTTATAGATACTAATGGGTACGAGAGTATTCTGAAGATCGCCGCTGCTTTACCGTCACCTCATGGAGATAGTGTGGAGAGAAAGAAGTATACTCCTATCACCATAGTCGGTTCATTTTTCAAGAGGCTAGCTGCCAAAGATGGCTGTTTAGTTAGTAAACTTCTTAAACGAGTGGGGCATGTAGTATCCCCTCGCAAGAAGAAAGAAATCTTAAAGGACGTCAAATCTGCCAGGAAATCTCAGAAATCAACTAAAGCTTTACCTGCTCGCATTCCTGTCTGGTTTCGCTTAGTAAGCATAGTTGGTACTGCTATTGTCACCACCGATTCTATCGTTACTAGGACCGCAGGTCGTTGACTAGTTAAGTTAAGTTTAGGTCCAAGAATTCTACAGATCACCCACTACAAGGATGTTTGTAAAGTTCCAAAGGAAAAGATGAAGAGATATGAAGAGATTGCCCAATACGAAGAGATTGCCCAATACTGTATCTGGTCTGCGCCATGGGGAGCATACTTCTCCTCGACATGCTAAGCCCCTCCTTCTTAAGACATCACCATCAAAGAAAAGGGTATGGATACCCAAGGTCGCTGTACTGATCCAGTCCAGTGAGCCTGCAGGACATAATCATAGAATGAAGTCAGGGTCTGAAATATCTGATATCATCACAGCAATTGCTAGCGAGATGGAGGAGCAAGTGGAGGAGGTCCAGCAGGGTCCTCCATATCTTAAGATAATCCAAGAATCAATAATCAAAGAAAAGGTCAAAAAGCTTAGGGTCGAGATTTTCAAGTTGGCTCGAAAACATGGAGTTTCCATGGACGATGATGAAAATTTTGACTTTAATGATTACCTCAAGGAAGATTTCATGGACATCCATGTCATTAAAACCAGAACCGCTGCATCTACGCTGAGGCACAACCTCTCGTCGAAGAGAACGCTGTAGATGAGCTGTGTACGGCTATCTTCCTAAGGGATGAGCAAGTTAGCCAACTGAAGAAAAGGTTGGAAGAGATGGTCGCAGCCATGACCACCATGGCCACAGTTCAAGGACAACCTCAAGTACCACAGTTAGCCTCTCTAGAAATCAACCAACCAAAGATTATACATTTCACAGATGAAAGAAGAGAAGTTACCTCAACAAACATAGATGAGCAACAAAAGAAGGATTCTCCATCAAGTGCCATGCCAGAGAAGGAATTTAAGCAAATGGTCGAGCAAGTTCGGGAGGCCTTAACCCAATCTAAGGGTGGTGCATTGATTTTAAAGGGTAGACCTTACTCGGAAGAATTCGATGTTGTAACCTTCCCTAAGGGTTTTGTGTCCCAAACCTTAAGATATTTGATGGGACTGGAAATCCCAGACAGCACATAGCACGTTTTTGAGCCAATTGTGGCAACATAAGAGGTAACGAAGCTTTAGTCTTCCAATAGTTTGTCAGTAGCCTGTCAGGGATTCCTTTTGATTGGTATGCCGATTTGCCCAACATATCAGTAAGACATTCACTGAATTGGAACAATTGGAACAATTATTTGTGATCGGAGTGCAACATCATGTGTCTATTGGAGATCTTATGATGGAAAATCAAAAGCCCAACGAGACTTTAGTGGATTACAACGAGACTGGAAAATCAAAAGCCCAACGAGACTTTAGTGGATTACATCTTGAGGTGGAAAAACCTTAGCATGAAATGTGAACCTCAGCTACAGGAACATGAGATCATTGAGATCTTACTCAAAAGCATCCATGGGCTAGTAGTTTTCATGCTTAAAGGACTCACCATTAAATCCTTCGAGAAGAAACTCAGTAAAGCCAGCAGTCTTCAAGAAGAAATTAAACATATGGATTCTCATGAGAGATCCAAGACAACTTAAATATTTGAAAAGAAGTCCAGAATAATGGAAACTGTTAATAAAGGAAAACAACTAATGAAGATACATGCAGAAAATCCTCGTCAATCGTCATCACAAGACACTCAACAATAAACAAAACAGTATGACCAGTCTAGCCAGCAACCATCTCAGAGAGGATCATACCAGACAGAGAATAAGAAAATGCCCATTGTAGAACGTAGGAAAGTGGTATATTCCTTCAAAGATGAAGTCGTACCCAAAATGTTCAGAAGTCTGATGAAGAAGCCTGAGTTTAGACTACCAGATCCAAAGAAATCCGAAGAGGCCGACAAGAAAGATCAACCAAATTATTGCCCGTATCACAGATTACTAGGGCACACTATAGAAGAATGTCTCGTCTTTAAAGACAGGCTCGAGAGGAACCTTAAAGAAGGGAATATAACGATCCCAAAAGAATACTTAAAAAACCTAAAAAATGTTCCAGAAATATGATTTTGGCTGAGCCAATCTTTCTGATTGACCCATATATTGGAAAAGATGGATGGAGTATGACTTGGAACAAGGTTAAGAAAATATTGAACTAGATTCAGAGTGCTTCAAGACAAGCCTTCATTCAGGGTCTTCAGCCTGCCAAGCCTGAGTTGAAGGTTTCACCGGGAGACTATGGTAAGATTAAAGACAAAGAAGAAGAAGAATACCACTACAAAGATTGATAGCACGGAGGGTAGGATAGGGGCTGCCTCTACTAGATTAGTTGTCTTGGATTCGGAGAAGAAAATCCTCGAACCCCAAATCCTCGAACCCCTGAATCCTCGAACCCCTGACTTTGTATGATTATCTTGTTACCCCTCCGGGGTCTTATGAATATATGATTGGGATTTTGGCTATGTTCTAACTATTTCTAGGGATGACATAATTAATTATGACCAATCTAACTTTGATCTCAATCCCCAAAAAGATCATCAAATCGTATTTGAGTCAGACGAACTCACTAACAAGACCAAAGAAGACATCGATAATACTGCTTACGATAGCGCCACGAGCGAGGAACCAATCCTCGAGCGCCACGGTGCACCACTTGCCATCAACTTACATCTTTCCAACAAAGAAGAAACACTGGAAGATTTAACAATGATATCTTAAGAAGAAGAAATTACAAAAGTAAATTTGAGGAGCGGGAGAGTATTACTCCCAAGAATAGCTCCAATAGATAAAGGAAAGCAGATAGTAACTTAGAAGAGCTACCTCCACCTCCGCCAGCATGTAACCGAGAGAGAATTGGAGGATCATACAAAGTGGATTATAATGTGCTAGCTCAACTTAGGAAGTTGTCGGCCAGATTAAGCATCTACAAAGCTCTAATCCTATCAAAGGAGATGAGAGAGTCTTTGGTTAGAGCCTTGCTTGACCTAGAGATTTGTTTAGCCCATTTGGCTAGCACATCCTCGGATGAAGTTTTCTCATTGAAAGAACAGTCTGGGGTAACCTTCACAGATGAAGACTTGCTGCTCGGTACCGCCGACCACAATCGTCCACTCTACATCTCCGTTAACATTGGTAGATTTGTGTTGTCAAAAGTTTTAGTAGATCCTGGAGCATCACTCAACTTGATGAGTCTACGGACATTGGCCTATTTGGACATTGAAGCTCAAGAACTTATGGCCGATAAAGTGATGCTAAAAGGATTCAACCAAAAGGGAGAGACAGCCCTTGGATCAATTACATTACTTATGAAGGTTGGAGAACTAGTAACAACCACTAAGTTTCATATCATCGACGCCGAGAAATATTTCAAAGCTCTACTGGGTCGGTCATGGATTCACAAACACAACATGGTTCCATTGTTTCTACACCAATGCATTAAGTATTACAAGGAAGGAAAAGAACATTGCATCAAGGGAGATCTACAACCATTTTCAGTTCATGAAGTTGGTATTCATGAGGATGCCGCCTACTATGCGCCTCCAAAGAAAACTGTCTTCTCTCATGAAATTATGACAAATAAAAGTGAACTTTCAGAAGAATCACAAAGAGGAAGCCATTCAACTCCACTTCAGCGATCTCCCACCACTCTTTTACAACAAGTTAGTGGGGGTTCTTTTAGTTCGCGCACCCGAGGTCGAGGCTGGGGAGGTGGACGAGGAAGAACCAACTTAATTGTTGAACAAACTAGGTCGACCATCAACATTGGTGATGAAGACAGTTCTGAAAATGAAAAAATGATGAAAAAATAGAAGGAACCGCAATACGAGATATCCTTAGAAGATGTGGAGAAAAGCGAATATGAGACGATGTATGATCAAATAGTATGATCAAATAAACCATAAACCTCTATGTGGATACTATGGCCCTCACTCCGATTCTCCCTCAAAAGGTCGAGAGTTTAGAGGTCAAGGAAATCTGTAGCGCTGGTTCAAATCCGATCAAGTTTTATCAAGCTTCTAACTCTACTAATCTTGAAAACCATGTAAATTTGGATGATGATCCTAATGAATTAATGGAATTGCCTTTTGGTTACTTTTTGCCTTATTCAGAAAAGTTAATTCAGCAAGGGCATTTGCCAAAACAAATGCCAAAAGATAAATTACAACTTTTTGAAAAATTATGGGATATTAAAAGTCAAACTCCCCACTCAAAAGAGGATCTTGGATTTGGTACAGTCGGATCAGTCGATGATTCAGAATTTTTCATGGTTATTACTAGTGAATCGTGAGAGGATTGTCTCGATATGGAGGATGACTCTATTGATCGGCTAATAGAAGATGCTCCGTCAGAATTTGAGGAGGAATATAAATCAACTATTGATGAATTGAAGAAAATTAACCTCGAGACTGAAGAACAACCCCGACCTACATTTATAAGTTATCTACTCAACGATAAAGATTCTTTAGAGTTGATTAAACTATTAACAGAGTTCAAAGGTTGCTTTACATGGAGTTATGATGAAATTTCAGGATTGTTAGCAAAGGTTGAAGTTGATAAACTCAGGGTGGACAAAGATATGACCCCAGTGAAACATGCTACTAGAAGAATGCACCTTGAAATAGAGCAGCAAGTCATCACCGAGGTGAAGAAATTAATAGACACTAACTTTGTAAGAGAAGTGCAATACCCCACATGGTTAGCTAACGCTGTTCCAGTTAGGAAGAAACATAGACAAATATGTGTTTATGTCGACTTTAGAGATTGAAATAAAGCCTGTCCAAACAAAAAATTCCCATTACCGATACAAGAAATGATGGTGGACATCACTTTGACACAAGAGATTTTCTCCTTCATGGATGGATCGTCGGGATACAACCAAATCAAGATAGGTCCCGAGGATGCATCACTTACAACCTTCAGAACACCTATCAGGATTTTCTGCTACACAGTGATGCCATTTGGGTTGAAGAACGCTGAAGCGACATATCAACATGCAATGACAAAGATTTTTGATGATCTCATTCACAACCAAGTGGAATGCTACATGGATGATTTGATCATCAAAAGCAAACAAAAAATAGACCATTTGTATGTATTGAGGATCATGTTCAAACGGTTACGACAATATGACCTTAAAATGAATCCCTTAAAGTGCGCCTTTGACGTTACCTCTGGGAAATTTCTAGGATTTTTTTGTCCATCATTGGGGATTTGAGATAGACCCAGATAAGATTATAGATATCTTGGAAATGCCTCCACCCAAAACCTTAAAGCAACTACGTTCCTTCCAAGTGAAGTTGGCATATCTGAGATGCTTTATTTCTAATCTCTTAGGTAGGTGTCAGCCCTTCTCGGCATTAATTAAAAAGGATGTCAAATTCTTTTGGGAAGAGAAATGTCAGCGAGGCTTTGAGGATGTTAAGCAATATTTAATGACACTTCCTATTTTGGCAGCCCCTATCCTAGGGAAACCTTTGATACTTTATACCGCAGCCTTAGAAGACTCTCTTGGAGCCCTCTTAGCCCAAGTCAATGATGAGGGTAAAGAAAACACACTTTTCTACTTAAGTGGCTGCCTAATACCGACGGAGATATGGTATCCACCGATTGAGAAGCATTGTCTAGCTTTGATTTTTGCTGCCCAAAAACTTAGATATTACATGCTTTCTCATAAGATTACCCTAATCTCAAAAGTTAATCCGTTGTAATATTTGATGACTCAACCAACACTCTCTTGATGTCTAGCAAGATGGTCAATGATTTTATTGCAATTTGATATAACTTTTGTTCCCCTCTGTGCTATCAAGGGACATATTTTAACAAATTCCTCACTGCACACACACTGCCAGCTGAGTCCCCACTTAATGATGAACTACCAGATGAACATATATTACAAATAGAATTCTTCAGTGCGCAACACTGGGAGATGTACTTTGATGGAGCTTCGTTAACAAGAAAAGATAAAGGACCAGGCACAGTTATACCAGGCAAAGCAGAAATCAGTTTGATCTTCATCACGCCAAATAAGGGTATGCTGAGGTTCTCTTATCACCTGACACATCCATGTACAAACAATGAAGCAGAATATGAAGTGCTAATTACCGGGTTGGAGTTGACATTCTCAATGGATATAATAAATATTGTCATCTACGGTGACTCTCAACTCGTCATCCAGCATATCGCCAAACAATAGAAGATTTTAAAGTCAAGACTAGCGGAATATTACCGATATGCAATGAAGCTGCTAAAGCTGATTCCCAGTGTAACTTCCTACCAGATTCCTATGGGAGATAATATCCATGCTGACGCTCTAGCAAAACTTGCTAAGGAGCTGGCAAGTCTCCCGAAGGATTCTGTTGATATTATAGTAAAAGGAAGATAATTTTTATCTCAAGTTGACCTCAATAATCTTCACAAGCTTGGAAAAGGAAATGAAATGATGGTTGCATTTGCTGATAACAATGAAGATTGGCGCAAGCCATTAATAGAATATTTACATACTGGAAAGCCGCCAGAGGACAAGCAGCAGCACACCATATCACAAAAAGGGCAATGCCATATGCTCTATAGGTGAGGTCCTCTATAGAAGATCATTCGATCAAATGTGACTACGATGTTTAAGCAAAACATAAGCATAGAATATTGTTAAGGAAGTACATTCCGGATTGTGTGGCACTCACTAGTCAGGGCCAAAGATGAAAATAAAGATCAAGAGACTCGGATATTATTGGCCAGCAATGATGTCCGATTGTATGGATACGACCAGAAGATGTCACCAGTGCTAGTGCATTGGGTGGTCTTGCACCAGCCTCCGAATGTGCTACACCCAACCATTGCCTCATGGCCATTCGAGTGTTGGGGCACAGACATAATAGGTTCTATAGACCCTCCATATTCTAAAGGACACAAATTTATACTTGCCGCTATGGATTACTTTTCTAAATGGGCAGAGGCAGTGCCGTTACGAGAGGTTATGACATAACACGTCCTTTAATTCTTCAAAAGTCAAATTGTCTACCATTTTAGAGTACCATGAAGAATAATCTCTGATAATGGGACAGCCTTCAAAAGCATCAAAATCAATAATTTTGTCCAAAGACACAGGATAGACTAGAAATATTCTACAATTTACTATCCTAGAGCATATGGATTGGCACAAGCCTTCAACAAGACATTGATATAGAATTTATAGAAGACACTGGATCAAAATAAAAGAGATTGGCACAACAAATTATTAGAAGCTTTGTGGGACTATCGGACAATGTTCAGTATTCCCACTCAGTGTATACCTTACATGCTCGTGTACGGGTTTGAGGCCGTACTACTTTTAGAGGTTCAGACACCATCTCTTAGAGTTATTTTCGCCAACTAGCTTACAACCGAAGAAAGTGCAAAACTTAGGCTCGAGGAATTAGAGAGTCTTGAAGGAAAATGAATAGAAGCACAACAACATTTGGAGCTTTATCAAGCGAAGATGGTATAAGCTCATGATAAATTAGTCCGCTCAAGGACATTCAAATTTGGTGACCTTGTCCTCTTGCTCAAAAGACCCATTTTTTGCATGCCGCAAGATAGATGGAAAATTTGCGCTAGCTTGGGAGGGACCATTTGTCGTAGAAAGGTTCTACGCACAAGGAGCCTACCAGCTAGTAGATTTTCATGGTGAGAGACTCATGCTGCCAATCAATGGATGATACCTGAAGACATGCTACGCAACCTGACATTGCTTGACATCGCTTGATTTGAAATTTTGAAATTTTGATTGTTCTGGGGTTATCTATTTGGCCAAACAACTGTGACCGGATCCAAAAATTTGTAATAAATTTAACCTTAATTTAATGAAAATTTTTGAAAAAAGTGATGGTACAATAAGACCCGATGGAGGGGACTACCATCCATGATAGCTACGCCAACCAGAGGCCTAGTCGCTGCCAATGATGAAAGACTACCAAATGCCCCACTGCGGAGAACTCATCGCACGAATGCTAACCGCCACAAGCACAGGGCTTTCTTATGCAAAGAGAGAAGGTGCCAGAAAGAGATGAAAAACTTTCTCACCCCTATTCCTGAGGGGAATAAATATGATCTAGGCATAAGAGAGACCTCTTCTAGCTTGTCTGCTACATACAATGAGTCCGGATTCATTACAGAGCCAGATATACCACCAGTTTCAGATGTTCTTTATACGGGTTACCCGACATGCAACGCCGAGATACCTGCACGTACACCAGCTATCGGGGCATTTGTAGAATGCCTGAACTAAAACATCCTCCACCTGGAGTGCTACAATACTTTAGAGGAGTACGTGTGTACGTGTCCACTGATTCCACTGATGATGGATTTCAGACCGCTGTTCACCTAATGGGGGAACCATATGTCCCGTTGGACACAGAGCTGTATATCTCATTGGACATAAAGTCGTATGCTCCGCTGCATACAAGGACAATACTAGCTTGGATTCTCGCTGATACTGAAATGAAGGAACATTCTCGACAGCTGCCAATCATCAGCACGGAATAATACTATAAAATGAGTAAAGTAAATAAAAGGGATTTTGAATTCTATGAATAAATTCATGGAAGGTTCATTAATATACTAGAAGGCTTGGAGCTATATACCAGGGTCTTCTCTGAAAGTGACGAGAGAAGTATTATCGACTGCATTTTTGATTTAAGAGATAGGGGTCGAGCAGGCCTGCTGATGGAAGAACCTATTCTGAGCCACAAAAATGGATGCGTGGAAAGGGTAGGATCACCATACAATGTGGCTATTGTTACAACTTCACTAAAGATAGACAAGGAAATCCTCCTGGAATTCTGAGACATGATCAGGTGGATCTATTACCTTCATGATAAAATGGATGATTAAGAGAATGGTCTGATGAAGCATACTCCCAGCTAATTGTATTCCCAATAGTTGTATTATTAACATTATGATGAAGGTGACTGCATACCCCCGTTAAAAATAGGTGCATTTTAAATGTGAAGTACACTCAATACAAATGAACTTTGCTGCCAGAAGATTTAATTCCCCAGTAAAAGCGCCAAAAACTTGACAACGGTTATAGATTTGATAAAGATGTGTATAAAATATTCAATAATTGCAAAGTCACACTTATCAACTTATCAATAAAGTCACACTTATCAATGCAAGTATACGTATTGCTCAAGTAATGTAGGGCTCTAACAGAGTCATGAATATTGATTTTTATTTAGTATTGTGGATGTGTTAGTGAAATATTGTGTTTGTATAATATTTAGTTTTGTACTTATTACAAAATTTCATTACCGAGCAAATTCTCTAATGATTTCTATGTATAGAAAGCTCCTAATATTACAGACCAGTTGAAGTAAAAATTTTGAGAAGGAGCTGCAAAGATTTCAGAATGATGAAAATGCCTAAAGTACTAAGGTATGATTTATATTTAGAATTTTTCTTTCCACCTGTATCATTCCATATTGAAAAATTTAAGTTTTGGGGAGGGAAGAAAAGATTAACTATTAGAAGTTCTCAATTTAAATATTTTCAAACTTGGTTACTGAATCTGCGGCTAGGCTGGGAGGATACCGGCTCTCACTTCGGAGCTCCAACGTTCCCCTTGCCTGAGGGCTAACATCTACACTTCAGCACCCAAACAATATGACAGAATTGAGGATTTTAGTCTGTCACTCTAAAATCTCAAATTCTACGCCGAATAATTTTATTTCTCTATTTATTTGCACCCAACCTTCAACGACTTTCTCCTCCCTAAATCTTGAATGTAATCTTCACTTTAATTGTAAAACTCAACATATTTTAACAAATCAATTGGCCAAACTGAAAGTAAATTAAGATTGAAGTGAAAAGATCATCACAACTTCCTTAACATTCTCATAGCTCAACCAATTCAAATCACCATTTAACAAAATCTCAAAATAAGGAGAAAGACTGAGAAAAATACTCATAACTCATGGAGAAGATACGACAAAATTTGGAATTTATATATAAAAGCAAAGTCATACAAACTTCAATAAGTAAATACCACTTATCTCTAATTCCTCCTCAAGCAAACTCCTCGAAGTTCCTCTGAATCTCTTCCTTTCTTTACAACACACAAAATTCTCCTTCAAAATGGCAAGAAAGAAGAAATCTCTCACTTTCCTTCCACTCTTACAATCTCTCAAAGAATTCCTCACAATAATAACCCTAAATTAAACTCTCTACACTCTAATGGACTTCACAAACAATAAAGATTCAGCGAACACACACCACGGGCACCACCTTTTTCTGCCCCAAAATGTTTCTCTGAAAGTTGTAGAAGAGTTTTCACATAACCGTCGATCCCGCCGTCGGCGGTCTTCTTGAGAATTTGTCCTGTAGCCTCGGGAAAAGCTCGCCGTCGGCGCCCTCGATGGCGCCGTCGGCGACCTCGATGGCGCCGTCGGCGACCTCGATGGCGCCATCGGCGACCTTCTAGAATATTTGATTCTGGAATCTCGGGGAAAACCCGTCGTCAGCGGCGTCGAGCTCCCGTCGGCGCCCTAGTTTAATTTTTCATATTTTGGTGCTTTTTGCTCCAAAATCCTTCCTTTTTGCATCTTTTTGCTCCAATGACCATAATTCAACATACCTACAACAAAACATCAAAAATACCTTTCTTTAAAGTGCAATATCGTCAATATTAGTATAAAATAGGTATGAAAAACTTAACATATTTTCATTTGGTCAAAATCCCCGAAACTTAACTATTACTTGTCCTCAAGTAATTTTAGTACTACATGAAAGTTATGATCTATTGTAGTAAGGTTTTAATTCAGAAATACTATAAGTTTGATTTAAGTAAATACCATAGTGAGATTTTCATAAGAAATTAAAGTAATTAAATTAACTCTATAGGTACAAGACTATCTAGTCATCAAGTTTAAGAGTTCTAGTTTTCTATTCATTTCAAGAATGACTATATGTTGTAATATCAAGTCACTTAGAATATTCAAATGATAGGAACGTCATGAGAACACTGCTATTAAAAGATGCTATTCCATAAATATAAGTTCAGGAATGTATATATATATATATATATATATATATTCATTTGGATTTTCAATCCGATAATCCTATATATTTTTCTTTTCTTTTTAGGGATTATTTTTAATCCTTTATTTTTCCTTTTTCAAGTGAGGATTACTATATCTGGATAGCCTTTAATGATTTTGAACTTCACTTTTATTTCCCTAAATTTGAAAATCAAAGCATTCCTTTACCTTATAAGTATTTCTTAGCTTTTATATCATTGAGCCCCAATCTTTTCTTCTCAAATGAATTTCTAAGATTCTTAATATTTCAAAATATAGTTTTCTTTACTTTAAAAAGTTAACTATAGTCTTAAAATGCAAATAAAAATCACATCACATTACAATTTTACAAAGTACTAATCAAAATCTATTGTAGTACACATGCAAATTTTAACTACCACACTAAACATTTATAACAATAATTAAAAATTATCCAACTGTGACATAAAAATATAGAATAAAAATGAAAGTACAAACAAACAAACATCTTTCTCTATTACAAAATTACAAAAATAAAAGTACATCAATTACTATCATATATCAAAATCCCATACTATATCCCCGTCTCCCTGGTCAGCAGGTGAATTGGGCTGATACTGAGTATAACGGGGGCATTCAAGAAAAATAACATCAGGCTCACCTCTATAGTGCTGGGCCTAAGCTTTTTAGTAAGCTATCTTAAAGTCAGAATACCTCTATAGGTACTCACTATCATAATCATATCTACGTTCTAATCTCCTAATTCTTTCATTTATTTGCTATATACTCTTCCGTTGCAAGGTTAACTCATTCATTAAAACATTAAGGGTAAGGGAGCTAGAGGAAGGAAGGTCATAACTAGTAGAGGGGATATCTCTACTAGTAGAAGGTTCTTTACTCCTACTCCCAGATCTCCATCTTTCATGGGATTCATAATTAGCTTTGCTAATGGGTTTCATAGGGTAAACCCATTCTTCATCATCTCCAGCTTCAACTCCAGAAAGTTGGCAAAGTGCATAAATGAGGCCAGGATGTCCCAGACCTCCACTTGATTCACTCCTTGTCGTGGTCAATATATTCTTATAATTCTCCCCACATTTATAGTCCAATTATTCTGAATACAGAAATTTAGAATAGCTCTATCTCTTGTTACCTCACTATGGTGATAGGTAGGTAATAGAGTAGACAAAATAAAATAGTGTTACGCTTTAGATGTGGCATTCAACATGGAAGCAGAAAAATTTACCCGTTCTCGTTGCTTTATCTTCCATGTCCCTTTCCCATCAGTGAGAAAGTTGATGACATTGTTCAGCGGGCCTTCCATTGTACTGAAGGTTTCATAATTTCAGCTATAGGAGTCTGAGACTTTGTAAAATGAGTTAATACGGGCGGCACAAAACTCAACAGAAAAACCCCTTACAAGATTGGTTCCATCCTCAGAATAGAACGCATGCATAAAATTCTTTCACAACATTCACTGCAGCCTTATTGGTGGTATAAGAAAAATTTTCCCACCTCTGTTCGGTAATAACTCGTTCAACTTCTCCTCCGAGACTCTCAAAAACATGATCTTGTATACATTTCTTCCCTTTAAATACTGAAGTAAATCTCGACTGAGCCTTTGCATTGACGAAGCAAGACACGTTAAACCCAAGTCGCCTTTTTGTCGCGGAGCCATTTCAATCTAATCAAAATTATAAAAAATTTCAAAATACACTTCAAATAGTCAAATAATGGCTTCCAAGAGTGACTCTAAGAGTTTAAAACTAAATTCCATGAATTTCTTCCAAATATTTTCTCCACATTCTCAATTTTTTCGGATCTTCTCAATGTGGAAGAAATTTAAGGTGAAAATCAAATATTTTTAGGTTGGAGTGAAGCTCTTACCGAGGGATAATAAAATTCGGTGTCTAAATGCTTTAAAATCGCCCCAAATCCAAGATGTTCAAGCCCTAGATCAAAGTTTTCATTTTTTAAGAGGAAGGGGATGATAAATAGTGGCGGTTGATTGGTCAAAATTGCGGTTAAAAGTGTTTTTTTGGGATCTCGCCGTCGGTGGGGTCTTTAGCGCCGTCAGCGAGCTCTTTTGAATTAAATAGCCTAAGTCTCAAGAAAAATCCATCATCGAAGGCGTCGATGGCGCCGTCTGTGATATTTTCAAAATTGGTTCAATTTCTAGATTTTTGCGATTTTGATCAATTTCAAGCCTCGACAACATCCGTTCAATCATTCTAGACATAAGTTTTAAGTGATTCAATGATGTACTAACACAAATAAACATTCACAACATAAAACATCATAATTATCTATAAATTCCAAGAGTTACAATACACATTACACGACACACAAAAGTTTGGTATTTTCTCAACCTTAATACATCAATTCAGCATCGCAATCCAAGTCACAACACTCTAAACGCTGAAAACAAACAATCTATGCTCAATCTCAACTATAGTGAGATCTAAAAGTAAAATTCAAAAGTGACTTAAGCACATAAGTTCAAATGAAATCACATACATAGGCATACAGGTAGCAAAGTAAATCTACTACTCTTCCAATTCAGTGCTTGTTTCTCCTCTGATATCACCCATTGATTGAACATGAACAAAGAGGTTATAGGAGGGTCGGTATAAGAATTTTTTAACTGAGTCTAGTTCCTCTTCTATCAATCCCATCTTTCTCATCCATCATATCAAACTTCCTTCGATATGTCCAAAGTGATCAAAATGCTCTTTCATCCTCTCTTTCATCAATGCTCTTTCATCCTCCAGTTTAGATGATCAAAAAAATCAGAGATATTGTTAATTGCATTCATAACATTTTGTACCTCTTTCTCCAATTTCTTGATTTTGCGTTGGATAACTAGTGTATTGTCCGAAGCTAAAGGCTGAATAGGAAGTGAATTCTGAGACAATTGATCCACAATAATAGTCATATCATTCTCATCTTCATTGGTTGGAAACGTCTCGGTTGGGTCCAAAGGCTTCCAAAGTAGAAGTACCTTTTCCCAATTCTCAGAAGATACTTGGAACTGACTGCAGAGTAAGAAAATTGTTGAAGGATGTCCAAGTCCATAAGTTGATCCATGAACGATCAGGCCCAAAATAGACTTCAATCGATCCAATATCGGATCCAATATCGATCGACAGTCTCATTTGAATACAGTAATTCAGAATAGCACTTTCCTTAGTAACTTTATTGATCCTCATCGCCGGTAATAGTTTTACAAAAATAAAGAAGTGTCAGTATTTAGAAACGGGGTTTAGAAGTGTAGTAGAAAAACTAACATACACCTTTTCTCTCATTTCCCAGTCTTCAGTCTCGTCCGTCAAATATTGGTAGATATAATTCATCAGATTTCTTGTCGGGATGAAGTTGGAATAATGGCAGACAAGAACATTCTTTATCATATATAACTCATTAATCCGTGCAGGAGTAAAAGTTATTCATCTACCTCGCACATAAACAACTCCCTGGTTGATTCCATGAAAATTAGCATAAAACTCATTCACCACAGGAACGACTACGACGGTTGTAGTGTAGCACAACACTTCCCATCGTCGTCACACAATCGTCTCTTCAATTACTATTGAAGGATTGTTCAATCATTGATTCACAAATCCTCTTTCTTTGATTAATCACCTCTTTGTCAGCACTTTGTTGAAGATTCGTTGCGCCTCAGAACTAATGAACTTTCTCCGGTTGAACACTCAAAATCTAAGATTTTTAGTGGAATTGGATGCCATAAGGATGAATTTGGCGGAGTTTCAATTCATTTTTGGGTAATACAAATTTAAGAACTAAATTTAGAAGTTTATAGGGAGTAAATCCCGCCAAAAACTGCCATTTCAAACTCCAGAAACCGTCATCCCGCCGTTCTCGCCGTCGGCGGCGTCGATGGTGCCGTCGGCGAGCCTTTGAAATTAATTGTCTGGACTTTCAGGAAAAACCCGTCGTTGGCAGCGTCGAGCTCGCCGTTGGGGGCCAAGGCAAAAATTTCACAGTTTTGCTCTGGTCCGAATGCGTTCCAATTTTCTCTATGGATCAAATTTTTATGATAATTCAAGATAAAAGATAAAGATAAAGATAACTATGGGTTGCCTCCCATAAAACGCTTGGTTTAACGTCGTCAGCTCGACCTATTCAAGTATTATTTAGGTTGACTGACCATTAAAATCTCTTTTAAATTTGGTCTTTTACCCTCAAAATATGGCTTTAATCTGTATCCATTTACTTTAAATCTATTCCCAGTCTTTTGATCTTCAATTTCAACAGCTCCGTAAGTATAAACTTGAGCCTGGTTTAAAGTTCTTCTGGTTAATCTCCCGATCATGCCATATCTTTACTTTCTACTTATAAATTCTGTCGTTATCATAAGATTCATTTCTTAATTTTTCCAATTCTTTCAATTGTAACAATCTCTTCTCACGAGCATCGTTCAAATTATAATTGTATTCTTTAATCGCCCAATATGCTTTATGCTCTAATTCTACTAGTAAATGACAAGTCTTTCCAAAAATCAGCCTGTAAGGAGTCATTCCAATAGGAGTTTTATAAGCAGTCCTGTTAGCCCATAATGCGATATCCAGTCTAGTGGACCAATCTACTCTACTAGGGTTTGCAGACTTCTCAAGTATTTGTTTAATATCTCTTTTAGAAACTTAGCTAACCCACTGGTTTAAGGGTGATAGAAAGTAGAGATTCTATGAATAATATTAAACTTTTCTGCCAAATTATGAGTGTATTTATTCCTAAAATGGGATCCTCCGTCAGTGATAATCATTCTTGACATTCCGTATCTAGTGAAAATGTTTTTCATTAAAAAATCTTGAAACATTTTTAGAGTCACAATGAGGTAAGGCTTGTGCTTCAATCCACTTTGAAACATATTCTACCGCAATTAATATGTATAAGTTCCTAGATGAAGGAATAAATGGTCCCATGAAATCCAATCCCCAAACATTAAAGATCTCAACTTCTAACATGAAATTCAGAGGCATTTCATTTCTTTTAGATATATTGCCTACTAGTTGGCATCGATCACAAGTTTTTATGTATCTGTAAACATCTCTAAAGAGAGTAGGCCAATAGAATCCACCTTGTAAAATTTTATAAGTAGTTTTATCAATCCCAAAATGTCCTCCAAATTCAGAATCATGACATTTCT
>NW_018165266.1:281665-283881 GCF_001263595.1 Phalaenopsis equestris | reverse complement strand
ATATAGATATATACATACATATCTATATGTATATGTAGATGTAGATATCTATACATATCAGTATATATCTTTATACATACATATACATATACATATAAATACACAGACACAAAGATCTATTTATATATATATATATATACACACACACACACCGCCTTACAGGCATAGAGTTAGAATTTAAATGTCTCAAACTTTAACACCAAAATTTAACCTCTGACATGTATACCATATAAATCTTTCATATTACATAAAAAATACAACCATTATAAATTTCAAAAAGTGATGCATCTTTTCATGCATAGTTAAGGTGGCATATATGTAAAAAATTGAAGTATGGGTGTTATAAATATACCACTCAATTCCCATGTATTTACACATATAAAACCAAACTTCTTTTACGTTTATAACTCATGACTTGAGCCTTCATGTAGAACTCATGACACAAAAATGATTTCAATTTAGTTTATCGACTATAGTCTATACAGAATTGGCCTTAACTTTTGTCCTTTCGGGACCAATTGGGATCAATTTTTAATAGTCAGGGATTAAATTGGAGCATTAAAAAACTCTTGAGATGAAATTGGCCACACCATACCTTACAAGTAATGTTCTGACTACATTTGCTCTTGTGCAGATTGTAGAGAGAGCTTGAGCAAAGAGCAAGAGGCTGACAACTGATCTGAACCAAGAAGATTTACTTTATATGTTTACTAAACTTAGGGAAAATACTATTATGCCAACATTGAGAAATGCTTCCACAGGAAATTATATTTCACTTGCATGAAAATGCATTGTGTGGGCACTCTGCTGTGTATTTTCAGTTTAAATATGCATCAAATCTGTGCATCAGCTTGAGATGAGTGCTGGCTATGAAGAATCAAATTTTGGAAGACTTACATGCATACCGCTTATATCCTATGTATTTACATATCAAACATATAAATTTTAATGTTTACATGTATGCCACCTGACCTATGCTTAAAAATGTCTAGTGGAATTTTTGATGTGATATAAAAGATTTGCTTGGTATAAATGTAAAAAAGGAAAGTTTAAAGTGGTAGATATGTAAAGACCTAAGAATTAGGATTTACCCTTTCAGAGGGCCATTGAAATTTTTTGATAGCCATCTCTTCTATTAACGAGTAAGCCTCATCAAAAGGTTTTGACATTAAAGAACCACCAACCGCAACATCTATAATCGATCTAAATCTAAGAGATCCTTCCATTATAAAAAATTTGAATTATCAACCAATCTGGTAATGAATGATGAGGGCACTTTCTAAGAAGATCTTTAAATCTCTCCCAAGCTTCATATGTCGACTCTCCATCAATCTGACAAAATGATGTTATGTCATTTCTAAGTTTATCAGTTTTGGATGGAGGGAAATATTTGGATAGAAATTTCTGTGAAAGTTCTCCCCAAGTTCTAATAGATTCAGGTGCTAACGAATTTAACCACATCTTAGCCTTATCCCTAAGTGAAAAAGAAAAAAATTCTAAGTCTAACAACATCGTTCAAAACTTTGTAATATTTAAAGGTAACAAAATTAAAGGTAGCACAAGTGATGTGTAAATTAGGATCTTCATTTGGTGTACCTCTGAATTGATTGTTTTGTACTCCGAGGATCTTCATTTGGTGTACCTCCGAATTGATTATTTTGTACCATTTGGATAATACCAGGTTTAAGCTCAAATGAATTAGGGATTTTGGATAGATATTGGATAGATAAGTGAACTTCATCTGTTGTAGGATTTGCATAATCTTGTAGAGGTCTAGGTTTATGTTCATTTTATATTCCTTGATTATTCACGTTGTTTTCCATTGTGTCAGGATTTTTAGGTTCTTTTCTTAGTTTTCTAATTTGTCCGAACTCTAATTATGATTTTTTTTAATTTTTATTTAAAAATCTAATTTTTACTCCCCGCGCAACGGTGCCAAAAACTTGACAGCGACTTTATATATGCTTAAAAATACAAGAAGTTCATACTGCTGCTAAAAGATTTAATTCCCCGGCAACGGCGCCAAAAACTTAAAAACGGATATAGATTTGATAAAGATATGTATAAAATATTCAATAATTGCAAAGTCACACTTTTAAATGCAAGTATACGTATCGCTCAAGTAATACAGGACTCTAATGGAGTCCTGGATATCGATCCCACAGGGAGTAATATTAGAGGCTACAAACTAAGATTTAAAAAAATCAATACTTAAT
>NW_018165266.1:275943-281655 GCF_001263595.1 Phalaenopsis equestris | reverse complement strand
TAACGAATGATATTAATGAAGGTTTAAATGTGATATTCAATATATAAGAAAGCATCCTTCTCCTTGTCAAGAAATTAAAGTGAATGGATAAGGTGAATCAGTTCAAATTGTATTGTGCCAAATAGGAGCATATCTATTCTTTACCCTTTGGTCCAGACATAAAAAACATTGACTAATCCTATGCTTGGTTACTAAATCTGCGGCTAGGCTGGGAGGATACCAGCTCACTTCGGAGCTCCCACGTTCCCCTCGCCTGAGGGCTAACATCTACACTTCAACACCCAAATAATAGGACTGAATTGAGAATTTTAGTTTGTCACTCTAAAATATCTAATTCTACACCCGATAATTTTATTTCTTTATTTATTTGCACCCAACCTTCAATGACTTGTACCTCCCTAAATCTTGGATGTAATCTTCACTTTAGTTGTAAAACTCAACATATTTTAACAAATCAATTGGCCAGATTGAAAGTAAATTAAGATCAAAGTGAATAGATCATCACAAATTCTTTAACATTCTCATGGCTCAAACAAATCAAATCACCATTTCACAAAATCTCAAGACAAGAAGAAAGACAGAAAAAACTACTCAGAACTCATTGAGAAGATATGAAAAAACTTGAAATTTATATATAAAAGCAAAGTCATACAAACTTCGATAAGTAAATACCACTTATCTCTAATTCCTTCCCAAGCAAACTCCTTGAAGTTCCTCTGAATCTCTTCCTTTCTTTACAACACACAAAATTCTCCTACGAAGAGGCAAGGAGGAAGAAATCTCTCACTTTCCTTCCGCTCTTACAATCTCTCAAATAATTCCTCATAATACTAACCCTAAATTAAACTCTCTACACTCTAATGTACTTCAAAAACAACAAAGACTCAACGGACACAAACCACAGGAACCACCTTTTTTGGCCCCAAAATGTTTCCCTTAAAGTTGTAGAAGAGTTTTAAGGAGTTGCCTAAGCGTCCCTTCAAAAATCGTCCACATTCAATGCATTTGTTGAGAGAACCGCAGTGCTCGCCGTCGGCTGCCTTGATGGCGCCGTCGGCAAACTTCTAAAATATTTGATTCTGGAGTCTCAGGAAAAACCTATCGTCGGCGGCATCGAGCTCGCTGTCGGCGCCTTAGTTCAAATCTTCATAATTTGGTCATTTTTGCTCCAAAATCGTTCCTTTTTGCATCTTTTTGCTCCAATGACCATAATTCAACATACCTGCAACAAAACATTAGAAATACCTTTCTTTAAAGTGTAATATCATCAATATTAGTATAAAATAGGTATGAAAATCTCAACATATTTTCCTTTGGTCACCCAGCACATTGACCATCATGACTTTGTGAGACCTTTCTGCACGGTCTCTTTCATGAGCAAGAGAAACAATCTGTTTGGAAAAGAGATAGATGTCGTTGGCCTCGGTGAATTCAAAGGATCCATGGAGATTCCACTACTAGTGGGTTCAATGCTGGTTCTTAAAGGAAATGGAGCAGACATCTCCAAACACTGCATTCCAGGGGTACGACATCGTAGGGTGTCTGTGACTTTCCAAAGAATGGATGACAACAGAATGCCATACGGATTCTAGACAGACCCAGAGTTGGAAGAACTACTGCCGTAAGAGCTATGAGAGGGTTGCAACTCTAAGGACATGCAAAAGGAACTCTTGTTCTAGAGCATGACTTAATAGGTCGGCTCGATCAGAAGTTTGCTCGATCAGAAGTTTGCCCCTCCAGAGACAGACACTCAGAGGATACCTTTTTACTGCATTTCTTCACAGGAGGTATTATATATATCAGACATGCTCAGCCTATGATATGTACTTAGCATGAGATATTTTCAGATGTACTTTGATGCAGTCGTCATAATTGTACTTTTTGAGGCTTTGGTCTACACTCAATCTCTAAAAATTATTGGAGCAGATTAATGAAATCTCTTTTAGGATTTTATCTGTTTGCTCAATTTCTCTTTTTGTGTAGAACCATACGTTGAATAAAGAATAAAACAATAAAAACTTGATAATAATAAAATTTAAATAAAATACTCTTTAAAAAAAATCAACCAACAAAAAAATTTAAAATTTGAGAACATATTTTGATAATTAAATATGATAAAAGAAACAAGAAATAAAAATAAGTTTGTTAAGTTGATTCTCTCGATTTTGAGGTCTCTTACTCTTTGCTCGCACAACAGAACTATCCTTGTTTGCACCAATTCTCTTAATATCCTTGCAGAACTTCACATTCTACATAAAACCTCACAAAATTTTACACATCTTCCTCATCAATGTCAATCTTTTCACATGACACACATTTATGAGTTCAACACCATAAATTTTCTGCACTACATTTCTACTCACAAGGCCAATACCAAAACACTATCATCCTATTCTTAACCTTTTGAGATTGCTGTATGGCCCCCTCCATGGCGTCCAATTCTCTACCTACATCTTTGTGATAGGAGTAAGACTCCCCTTTATGGAACATTACATCCTATTCTCAACCTATTGAGGTTGGTGTAAGGCCCCCTCCATGGCTTCCAATTCTCTACGTACATCTTCAAGATTGGTGCAAGGCCCCCTCCATGGCTTCTGGGCTTCCGATTCTCTACCCACATCTTTGAGGTTAGTGTAAGTCCCCCTCCATGGCTTCCAATTCTCTACCTACATCTTTGAGGTTGGTGGGCCCCCTCCATGGCTTCCAATTCTCTACCCACATCTTCGAGATAGGAGTAAGACTCCCCTTTATGGAACATCACATCTTATTCTCAACCTTTTGAGATTGGTGTAAGGTCCCCTCCATGGATTCCAATTCTTTACCTACATCTTGGAGATTGGTGTAAGGCCCCTACCACGACATACAATTCTCTGCCTACATCTTTGAGGTTGGTGTAAGGCCCCCTCAATGGCTTCCAATTCTCTACCCACATCTTCGAGGTTGGTGTAAGGCCCCCTCCATGGCTTCGAGGTTGGTGTAAGGCCCCCTCCATGGCTTCTAATTCTCTACGGACATCTTTGAGGTTGGTGTAAGGCCCCCTCCATGGCTTCTAATTCTCTACGGACATCTTTGAGGTTGGTGTAAGGCCCCCTCCATGGCTTCCAATTCTCTACCCACATCTTCAAGGTTGGTGTAAGGAGGCCCCCTCCATGGTTTCCAATTCTCTACCTACATCTTCGAGGTTGGTGTAAGGCCCCCTCCATGGCTTCCAATTCTCTACCTACATCTTCGAGATTAGTGTAAGACCCCCTCCACGGTGTCCAATTTTCTACTCACACCTTTTAAGATAGGAATAAGACCTCGCCATGACATCCTACTCTCAATCTTCGAGGTCATCACCTGAATGCTGATTCCCATCCTCTATAAACACATATGAACTGATAACTCAACACCCACTCTCCAATCCCCAGCTAGAATTCTTAATCCTCGATGTTGATCAGATATTCACTTGCTAATTCTCCAGCGAAAACAAATAGCACACAATATTCTACACCTCCTTCTAGGTTTGTTGACTTATGAGTCTGTATTGGTTTCGTTGATCTCATCGGTCAATGCCAATATGCGCAATGTACTTGCCCAGCACACCACACCTATTGGGGGTCCACTTGTTGACCTCACGTTTGGTTGAGGTTTAACTTTTCCTCTTTAGTATGCAAATTGTGTTGTGTCAAATAGGAGTAATAATATTCTTTCCCTTACTAGAGTTGCTATAAAGAACATTGACTAATTTAAAGTTTAAATAGTTCTGAAGACCGGCTAGGCAGGGAAGATACTAGCTCTTATTCTAGATTTCCCTCGATTCCCTTCACCTGGGGGCTAACATTTCGTATCAGAACCTAAAAAAATAAACAAATTTGGGGGCTTTAACGTGTCACTTTAAAGTCCTCTAACTCTACACCCTTCAATGAATAATTCCCTATTTATTTGCACTCAATCATATGAACTACATTCTCATTCATACAAACTTATGTGATTCTTTTCAATTATTGATTGACACAATACCAGCCCGGTGCTTACATGTTCTCACAAAAAATTTAAATATCTGGATTGGCCAAATCAAGAAGTAAATTAAGTGCACGGATTTAAATCATCACAACTTCTTCCAACAATAAAGATCAATACTCTCCACAATTTCTATCCAAATATTAATTACTTATCACTGTAAGAAGACAGATAAAGAAAACTACTCAGAATCTATGGAGAAAATAAAAACACACTTTAGTTTAAAAACACACTTTAGTTTAATCAAACCAACAAGAAGTCTCAAAACAGAAAGATAAAAACTTATCTCAAGTCCTCCACTAAACTCTTAAAGTTCCTTTGATTCTCTTCTCCTCTTCTCTCTACAATCACTCAAAATAAAATAACAAAAAGGATAAAATAGAAGTAAAAGTGGTGCCCGAAAAATCTCCCCAAATTAACTCCCCAAATGAGAACTTTCAAAACTTTCCAATACATTCAGGACCTTTTTTCAAAGTCTTCTCGTCTTTCTTTTATAGTTTTCCAAGAGGTGCCTTGTAAACTCTTCAAAATATGTCTAGATTTGATGCATTTACCTAAGAGATGCATCCTTTCGTGATAATTTTCGTCCATGGTGGTTATAATAACCTATTAAGCCAATGGGTGCCTCAAAAATCTCTTCAAAATTTAAAAAAACTGACTTTACTTGTCTAGTAACTGCCATTAGCACTTAAGCGCGAGACCTCTAGCCCTTAGGCACGGCCTTCTCTGTTTACCCGGCGCATAAGCACCGGATCTGGCACTTAGGCGCGAAAGCTCATTTGCACATTTTCCACCTTTTTGCTCCAAATTTTATCATTTTTCACTCCTTTAAGCATTTTTCACCCTTTTTACCTGTATCTGCAAGAAAAAGACAAAAATACCTTCCATTAAAGCACAATATCTCAAAAATAGGTATAAAAATGTGTCTAAAAATACTATATATTTTAGGTGTACCAAAATCCCCCAAACTTAAAATGTTACTTATCCTCAAGTGACATCCTCAAGTCTCAAGTGACACTTCAATCTTTAAAAACTACATTGTATGATATGTATATGAGTTTCTTTAGGAGTTACTAAAATTTAGATTTAGAAATATAGCAGTCTAATTTAGAAAAAATATTCAGTAAATGAGACCAACTTACAGTTTAGAAATTCTTAAAGTTAAGAAAGATACAAAATATGAGTTTCTATCTACTTCATAAATGTATTGTAGATTTCCAAATTTAGAATTTAGTTTTTTTATTATTTCCACTTAAAAATTTTCATTAAAAATAATTTTACTTACTATATTATATCTATAAGCTTAAGAGTTTCTCAAGTCTTATACTTTTCAAGTCTTAAATGTAGAACCAATTTTTGATTAGGCACTAATCCTCAAGCTTCTCCTTCATAATTTTTTTTTCTCTTTTTCTATTCCTTTCTTTTTTTTCTTTCTATTTTCTTTTCTTTTTCTTTATTAGGCAAGGATTACTATATCTGGATAGGCTCTTAATGAATTTGAATTCCACTTCTGCTTTCCTAAAGCAAAGTCTTG
This sequence comes from Phalaenopsis equestris, assembly GCF_001263595.1. NCBI lineage: Eukaryota > Viridiplantae > Streptophyta > Magnoliopsida > Asparagales > Orchidaceae > Phalaenopsis > Phalaenopsis equestris. The sequence goes on along the minus strand of NW_018165266.1, from coordinate 276,119 downwards.
ATATAAGTTTTGTACATTTAAATATAATAATTGTTTTAAAAATTATTTTAATAAAAGAAATTTAAGTATTAAAAATAAAAGTCTAAATTATCTAAATTTTTCAAAAATACAATTTTTTTGACTAAAGAGTTACTTATATTAATCATTTTCTCATCTAAAACATTTTTAACTTAAAG
>NW_018165266.1:269654-275543 GCF_001263595.1 Phalaenopsis equestris | reverse complement strand
ACATCACAATCTTAACATAAAGACAAACTTGCAAACATGATAAAAGAAAAATAAAGGGTAGAAGTTTCTGAATTTAAAGTTTAAAATCTATTCTAGCAAGATTTTCTACTTTATAATAGATATGAAATTAAGTTAAGTTCTAAACTAACTAAAGCACAATACTAAACACAAAACAACAGTTACTACCCTAAAATTTAAAAATAAAATACTAACTACCATAAACGTCATAACAACAATAAAACGTAAAGTCTAAAACATAACATAGTCCAAAACAACACATAAATGCAAATGTAGCAAGCCCAGACCACATAGTTAATACCACATAGTTTGTAGCAAGCCCAGACCACATAGTTAATATCATATTACAATCATAAAATAAACTTCATCCTTCTACTCTTCATCCTTAGAATCACCACTATACCATTTTTCTACAGGCTCATAATCAGGATATCGAGGATATGGAGGAAATTGCTCTCCTGGGTCACTTCTAATTAGGTTCCTTCTATTATAACTATTAGTATGATCTGCAAAACGCTCTAAATTTTGTACCTTATCAGCGGTAAAATTGATATTATCCATCATCTTCTGCAATAATTGATCCCGAGTCTTAGTAGAATCACCTCTAGATGTAGAAGCACGTGAAGTAGATGGTATAGATGAAGAAGCAGCAGAGATAGATGCAGTAGACGTTTCCATTCCATAGGTCCTGGAAAATCCTCCTCTCCAGCCAGAAATCAAATGCTCAGAATAAGTCTTCAAATTCACCTTCGTGATGGGCTTTAGAGGCTTTAGAGGTGTTCGTGATGGGCTTTAGAGGTGACAGAACTTCATATTTAACCCTATATTTAACCCTAGCCTGCTCGCACAAAGAAAAGATCAAGGAAGCAAATCCCAGACCTGCAGTTATAATAACTGTAGCAGAACCGATGATAGTCTGACAGATCAAAGCTCCGATGTTGTGAGCTTTCCATCTAGAATATAATAGTTCAACGTTGCTCTTTCTCTGGTCACTTCACTAAGATGATTGGTCAGAATTAGACGAGTAGAAATGAAATAGTGCCAGGCCTTTGAAGGTGCACATAACTTTGATGTTGGGAAATTTACCCTCCTCTCATTGGTAATCTTTTAAAGTCCCCTCCAAATAGTCAAGTATGAAACAATATCATCTAACTCCGCTTCAGTAGGACTATAATTTGCATAAAAACATAAAGTATCTAAAAACATAAAGTACATAAAAACATAAAGTATCCGATGGTAAATGGTAAAATAAGTTGATTACCTCTGGCGAAAAAGGTACCAACTTTCCTCGAACCATAACTCGAATGTCTTCAGCTTCAGGGAGATTTGCATAGAACTCCCTCACAACAGAAATCACTGCGACAATGGTGAAACAACATAACTGTTCCCACTATCGACGAACAATTAAATCTTCCACTTCTCCACCTGGATTTCTAAAACATCGCTCAAGAATCAATTTTTGTGACTGTAGAGCATCACTATATCGATCTTGAGATTTCAAACTAACAAATTTGCTTGAATCAAACGGGCTTTTTCCTCTATTCCTCTTCATTCTTGGTGTCATTCTACAAAATTTATAAATTCCAAAAATAACTTCAAAAATCAAGTCTAAAACACTAAAATAAACTTCCAAAAGCAGAAACTAAACTTCTCAAGCAATTTCCATAGATTTTTCCTCATTTTTCAACATGAATAGTGAATTTCTAAATTTCTCCAAATGTGCTCAAAATACATGGTGAAAATCCAAAATTTTTGCATAGAAGTAAAGCTCTTACTTGCATAGAAGTAAAGCAATCCAAAATTTTTGCATAGAAGTAAAGCTCTTACCTTAAGGAATCCGAATCTAGCAAATTTTTCTTGATTCCACCAAGAAATCTCAACTTAATGGTGTCTCCTAACCCTTAAAATTGCAATTTTAAGAGGCAGAAGTCGACGAGAGGCGTTAAAAAATGGTGTTTTCAGACCAAAATATCACTTTTAACCATTTGTGAACCATTTTTCATGAACCAGCGCTTAAGTGCGGGTAAGTGGCACTTTGGAGACTATCTCTCGGGTTAGCTTGAGCTTAAGCGCTGTATGTGGTGCTTAGGCGCCAGTGCATTATTTTCAAAATCTTCAAATTTAAGTAAAATGCACTTTTTCCTAAGTAAACCACCTCTAAATGGTCTCATATCACTTAATTGACTATTTTCAACTTCCTATAACTCCTCTCTCTCTCAAAATTCTCCTTAATAACTATTACAATTCGAGGCTAAAACAACACAAAATTTTCACAAAAATAAACTTATATTAATTCACAAACAAGTACAAATACTATTGACACTTAAATCTCACTCCAAATACTCTCGGATGAGAAAATTTTCATAATTACAAAACACTTAACGCACATTCACAATTAAAAACATAAGTAAAATAAACACTAACACATGTCTTAAACACTAAAAACACGTAAAGACAACAACTTTAATCACACCAAAACAAACATAGAACTTAATTCCATTCTTCATTAGAAGGAATAAATTCAGGTCTTTCATTAGTCTCTCCTAGGCAACTAGAATATAAAGTCGATAAAACGGACGGTGGTGACGTGCTCTGATGCAATCTTCTTCAATCTACTTTTGTTTAAGAAACATCTCCTTATCTGCTTCCTCTATATAACTAGTGTGGCTAAATTGCATTTTCAATTGTCATCCAATATGCTCAAGATGTGCATGAATTTCCAATACCTTAGTCTCCAGTACAGACATGGTATTTTTAATTTTGTTGATTTTCTCTGATATCCCTTCAATACTAAAGGCTAAGAAATCGTTATACATCTCTTGTGCACTTTGACTAATGAATTTCTTTGTCATGGTATCTTCCTTCTTCAAATCCATCATTCATGAAGACATCATCTTAAAATTCTCTCTCTTTTAGGCTTTAGGCCCAGAAATGATCTGGGTGAAATTCCTTCACTAGAACCTTCCATTTATAGGCCTAAATTCTTCCAATAACACCTAGACATGTTTAGAAACTGCCAAGACACATTTTTGCAAACTTATAAGCGGTTTTCTCTTCTAGAATATTAATTTTGCAGATGTTTTTAAATTATCGTGCTTAAGCGCCAGTACACATTTTTGCACAAGTCAACTTAACATCCAAATTCTCATTTTAACAAGTCCAAATCACTAAATAAAGTCTTAAAATCAATACTAACACATATTAGTCTCAAAAATACTATCCCAATTTTCTTAATCACACATAAAACATCAACAAAAATAAAAACACACTGATACTTATGGGTTGCCTCCCACAAAGTGCTTGGCTTTACGTCGTCAGCCCGACGTAACCCGTGCTGATTCTGGTTGACCCAACATCATTCATTCATTAAATTTATGTTGATCCCCTACAAAATAAGGTTTCAGTCTATGACCACTCCCTTTAAACACTTTATCAGTCCTAGGATGTTTAATATCCACAGCTCCATAAGGATATACTTATATTACAACAAGTGGGCCCATCCACCCGGACTTAAGTTTTGCTGGAAATAATCTTAACCTTGCATTATATAGCAAAACTTGTTTCCCTGGCTGAAAAATTTTAGTGAGAATCCCTTGATCATGCACTTTCATAAGACTCATTCCTTATCTCTTCAAGCTCATTCAATTGTAATAATCTTTTCTCACCAGAATCCTTCAAATTATATTTGAACTCTTTAATTGCCACTCTTTAATTGCCCGCTTTAATTGCCCGATATGCTTTATGCTCAAGTCCAACTGGTAAGTGACAAGCTTTCCCAAATATTAGCCTATATGGGGACATTCATATAGGAGTTCTATATGCAGTCCTTTAATCCCACAAAGCATAGTTAAGTTTGACTGACCAATCCATTTTTATTGCATTCGAAGATTTTTTCATAATTCTTTTAATTTCCTGATTGGATAATTCAGCCAAACCACTTGTCTGTGGATGATAAGAAGTAGCAATCCTATGATTTATATGATATTTCATTAATAACTTCTCCATTATGACATTTCTGAAATGACTTCCCCCATCAGTAATGATAACTCTTAGCATCCCAAATCTACAAAATGTATTCGTTTTCAAAAATTTTGCCACATTTTGAGCATCACATTGAGGTAAAACATTAGCTTCTATCCACTAGGATACATAGTCTACTACTAACAGAATATATAAATTTTTGAAAGATAGTATAAATGGTCCTAAGGAATCTAATCCCCAAACATCAAATATTTCAACTTCTAGCATATAATTGGGGGGCATCTCATTTCTCCTAGAAATATTGCCTACTCTTTGACATTTATCACAAGTTTTGATATAAGCATAAACTTCTCTAAAAATTGTAAGCCAATAAAATCCAGATTGTAAAATTTTGTATGCCTTTTATCAACACCAAAATGTCCCCCAAAATCAGAATTATGACATTTTTGGATAATCTCATAAGTTTCTTCTAATGGTACACATCTTTGAATAAGTAGATCCTCTCCTTGTTTATATAAAAATGGGTCATCCCAAAAATAAGTCTTAGCTGTAGAAATAAATTTCCTCTTCTATTAGTATGTCATTCCATAGGGTATAATTTCACTAACAATAATGTTCACAATGTCGACATACCACGGAACACGCCACTCATTAATAGTGAATAATTTTTCATCTGGAAAATGTTCATTAATTTCATTTTCAAAACAAAGTGGTTTTTCTAATTCAAGCCTGGACAAATGATCCACAATTTGATTTTCAATCCCCTTCTGATCTACTATTACAAAATCAAATTCTTGTAAAAGAAGAATCCATCTTATAAGTCTAGGTTTAGCATCCTTTGTTTTCATTAAATACTTAATAGTAGAATGATCTGTATCCATCTTCTAAAAGAAAAAGTACCATAAGGACTGGTAAACGTTGTTTTCTCTTGATCCTGAGGAGATATTTGGATTTGGTGATAACCAGTGTATCTATCCAGAAAATAAAAGTATTTATGCCCAGCTAGTCTATCCAACATTTGATCTAGAAAGGGTAATGGAAAATGATCTTTCCTAGTGGCAATATTTAATTTTCTATAATCAATGCATATTTGCCACTCCGTAACTTGTCTAGTAGGTATTAACTCATTATGTTCATTTACAGTTACAGTTACTCCTTCTTTCTTAAGAACGCAATGAATCGGACTAACCATGCACTATCTAAAATATAGTAGATAATTCCAGCATCTAACCACTTTAAAATTTCTTTCTTTACAACTTATTTCATAACAGGATTCAATCTCTTTTGCGGATCATCCCTGGGTTTGCAGTAATCTTCCATATGAATTCTATGCATACAAATTGAAGGATTGATTCCTTTAATATCTGCAATTATCCATCCAAAGGCTTTATTAAAATTTTCCAGAATTTTCATCAACCTTTCTCCTTCTTCCATCATTAAGAACTTCTATTATTGTGCTTCAGTTAACTCTAAGGAAATTATAACTAGTAAAGTAGAGAAATCTCCTAAAATGCATATTTTAAATGACATGATTAGGAAGTAACTTCAACTCTAGTTCTGGAGGTTTTTCAATAGATGGACAAAATGATTTATCTTTGTCTATCGTGTCTAAAACTTCAAAACTTTCTTGAACATAGTTTGAATTATCCTTAAAAAGATATTCACATTGATTAAATTCCTATCTTGGTTGTGTTCCAAATCCAATACTTCAGATTTTTCTTCATAAGTAGTTCTAAAATGGCATTCACGTAGATATCTTAAAACATCCATCCTATAACATTCATTATCTTTACCTTTTGCAGGGTATTTGATTTATTTTAAAATGCTAAAAGTAACAATTTGATCATTGACGCACATTTTTAATTCCCCTATTCCCCTTTCTGCACATAT
>NW_018165266.1:268956-269589 GCF_001263595.1 Phalaenopsis equestris | reverse complement strand
TATATTCCTCCATATCTAGCACGCACAATGAAATCAACATTAAAGATAAATTGATCCACTTTCACTAGGATATCTTCTATAACTCCTTTAGGGTATGTTATCGAATGATCTGCTAACTACAAAGTTACAGTAGTAGGGGTTATTTCTCTTAATCCCAATCTTTTAAATATTGATAATGGCATAAGGTTAATGCTTGCACCAAAATCACATAAAGCTTACCCATAAAATCTATCTCCTATTGCACATGGAATTGTAAAGTTATCAGCAAACTGCTTATATACAACAGTATAACAATAATTCTGATTATGTTTTTCACTTATATTTCCTTATTTCACAACAAAGCAAAAAACTTGATCCTGAAGAAAAATAAGAATTTTCCTGCTGAGAATATCCTTCATAAGCTTTACATAGCTCGACATTTATTATAAGGCTTCAACAAATGAAATAGTAATTATAAGCTTATTAAATATTTTAAAAAATTTTAAAAATTGTTTATCCAACTTCTGCTGACGAAGTCTCTGAGGAAATGGAGGTGGTGGTTTTTACAAATCAATTTTTAGTGGAGAAATAGGTCTCTCATAATCTTTTGGAGTGTCCTCTTTTGATTCTTCAATTTCATCTCTCTCTACTTCA
>NW_018165266.1:266318-268302 GCF_001263595.1 Phalaenopsis equestris | reverse complement strand
TCATGAAATGATTTTGACATCAATGAACCACCAGCAGGGACATCGATAGTAGATCTAAGAGAACCAATTAATACATTATAAAAGGTTTGAATTATTAACCAATTTGGTATAGCATGGTGTGGCCACTTTTTTAAGAGTTCTTTAAATCCTTCCTATGCTTCATAAATAGATTCCCATTCAAACTGGTTAAAAGATGTAATATCATTTCTAAGCTTCGTAGTTTTTTATGGTGGAAAATATTTAGCAAGGAATTTTTGTGCTAAATCACCCCAAGTTCTGATAGATCCAGGTGCTAACGAATTCAACCACATCTTAGGTTTATCCCTTAGTGAGAACAGAAATAACCTAAGTCTTATGGCATCATCTGATACACCATCGTATTTAAATGTAGCACACAATTTAAGAAAATTGGCAAGATGTAAATTTGGATCTTTAGTTGGTGATCCCCCAAACTGATTATTTCATACCATTTGGATGATAGCAGGTTTAAGCTCAAATGAATTAGCCACTATAATAGGTTTTTGAATACTACAATGAAGTTCATCTACAGTACGGTTGGCATAATCTCTTAAAGGTCTAAACTCTTGATGAATTTCAACATTTTGATTATTTTGGTCTGTCATTTCTATAATTTTTTTGGATTTTTCAAAATTTATAATTTTTTTTATTTTTTTGATTTTTCTAATAGTTTCTAATTCAGAATCAGAGGGCACTCATCCTTTGGAACCTGAACTACGCATACACTAATATATAACGAAACAAAAAATAAAATAAACAAAACAAAATAAGATAAGATAAGATAACTTAAAGTTTAAATAATACTTTCTAAAAAAAATTTGCTTTTAAAATTAATTTCTCCCTGAAAACGGTGGAAAAAACTTGATCAATGGATACTGCTAATAGGCACAGTACAATAATAATTAAGATTATATTTCACTTATTTTTCCTTACTTTGCAACAAAATAAAAAACTTGATCTTGATGACAAATAAGAATTTAACTTTTAATTTATATATATTGGGATACTACGCAAGTATACATATCATTATCAAGTAATATAAGACTTTTTGATTAAGACCTGAATATCAAACCCACTAGGAGAATACGTAATATGCACTATTGAATAGCAAACCTTCTATTTTTACTAAAAAAGTAACTATCTAAACTAAGGATGATTTTTGCAGTAATGAAAATTTAAATATTTTTGGTATTTTCAATATTTTGATAGAATAATAACAATTTAAAAATATAAGTAGAGTTTTTGTTGAAGAAAAGCACTAAATATGAAAATATCTTTCTTCTTATTATGAATCAGTAATAAGTATAGGAATTCTGTTGTGGAAGCATGCAAATTATGTTATGTTAAATATAAGCAATAATATTCTTTACCCTTATTAGAGGTGCTATAAATAACATTAACTAATTTAAAGTTTGAATAGTTTTGAAGACCAGCTAGGCAGGGAAGATACTAGCTCTCACTCTAGAGTTCCCTCGATTCCCTCCACTTATGGGATAACAACTCGTATCAGAACCTAAAATAAGAAATAAAATTGGGGGCTTTAACTTGTCACTTTAAAGTCCTCTAACTCTCCATCTTACAATGAATATTTTCCTATTTATTTGCACTCAATCATATGAACTACATTCTCATTCACACAACCTCATGTGATTCTTTCTAATTATTGACTAAGACAATACCAGCCCGTTTCTTACATGTTCTCACAACCAATTTTAACATCTGGATTGGTCAAATGAAGAAGTAAATGAAGTGCCTGGATTTAAATCATCACAACTTCTTCCATCATTGAAGATCAATAGTTTCCACAACTTTCGTCCAAAACTTAATTACTTATCATTTTAAGAACAAAGAAAAAGAAAAGTACTCAGAATCCATGGAGAAAATAAAAGATCACTTTAGTTTAAAAGATGAAACCATTGTCAAACCAACAACAAGTCTCAATTAAAACCAAATGTTAAAACCAAAT
>NW_018165266.1:244501-266273 GCF_001263595.1 Phalaenopsis equestris | reverse complement strand
AAAAAACTTATCTCAAGTCCTCCACCAAACTCTTAAAGTTCCTTTGATTCTCAATCACTTACAATCACTCAAAATAAAATAACCAAAAGGATAAAATAAAAGTAAAAGTGGTGCCTAAAAATCTCTCTGAACTAACTCCCCAAATGAAAACTTTCAAAACTATCCAATACTTTCAGGACACTTTTCTAAGTCCTCTCTTCTTTCTTTTGTAATTTTCCAAAAGGTGTCTTGGTTTCTCTTCAAAAAAAGTCTAGATTCTATATATTTCCCCGTCTAGATTCGATGTGATTCGATGTGTTTCCCCAAGAGATGCATCCTTTCGTGATAATTTTCATCCATGGTGGTTATAACCACCTATTAAGCCAATGGGTGCCACAAAAACCTCTTCAAAATTTGTAGAAACCAAACTTACTCGTCCAATAACTGCCACTGGTGCTTAAACGCGGGGCCTCTAGCGCTTAGGCCCGGCCTTCTCTATTTAACTGGCGGATAAGCGTCGGATCTGACGCTTAGGCGCCAAAACTCTTTTTCACATTTTTCACCATTTTGCTCCAAATTTGATCCTTTTTCACCCCTTTAAGCATTTTTCACCCTTTTAACATGTTTCTGCCAAAAAAACACAAAAATACATTCCATTAAAGCGTAATATCTCAAAAATAGATATACAAACGTGTCTAAAAACACTATATATTTTAGGTGTATGAATGTCCATCATTAATATTCACTTATGGAGGTAAGGTCACAATACAATTAATAACAGTTACTATAACCAAAGGCTCCAAACTAGAAGTAGTATTAGTATCAAGATTTCTAACTAAATCATTCCTATTTTCAACACCAGTTGGATCATCATGCGGATGAACAATTATATTGTTAACAGGATTACTAGTTTGCTTAGCATTACGGGTATTTTTGAGTTGAGGATTCAGACAAAAGCTTGAAGTAGTTTGATGTCCAAACATAGAACAATGAGTGCAGTAAGGAGAATGTCTTTCAATTTCAACAGGCTGCCAATAACCTTGATGATGTGAGCCTATCCAAATTTCATTATAGAAAGCCTGAGTAATATCTCCTTCAACCAATATACATGCTTCAGAAGGTCTCCATAAAGTGAAAGTTGCATGATCCATTTTCAAAGGTTTCCCATACGCAACAACAAGTGAAAAAATTATTTCATAATTAAAAGGATGTAGTTTAAGCCCTGGAAAACGAATCCATACCAGAATAATAGGCAACTCAGCTTTAGGATAAAAATTAATAGACCATTTTCAAAATTTCATCAAACGATTTTCCACCCACATAAACCTTTTAGCAAAGAGGCGAGTGTAATCCTCATCATTAGCTAACTGTATAAAAATATGTCTACCATAAATGATAGCAACCTTCCACTAACCTTTTAATTTTAACATTTCTAACTCTCTCCTTATGAACTCAACCTTAGGATTGCCATAAGTAAATTTACCAACTAGAGTAAGACAGCAAGAAGAGGCGAGCAAAGAAGTTTCATCCTTAGTAACATAAAGTGCAAATTTACCATTTTTCCCCAATTTTTTGATGAAAGTATAATCTCCATCAACATTAAGAGTGTCATGAAAACTTTGTGGAAATCATTCAGAGGAAGGTGCGGATGCAGCACCACCCCCATCTAAAATGGCATAAAAAAACGTTCGAGAAACCAGTGGCATATTCAAAACTTGAAACCCAACAAAACTCGAGGAACACTCAGCGAAAGGGAAAAAATAGAAGAAATAATCACTAGAGATGATGGAAAGATCTCACCAGCTGACCTGAGAAGCCCCATCCTCAAACGCCAAAAATCACCCAAGAATTACCACAAAACCCTAGCAGAGCTCCCATCGCAAAAAAAAATTAAAAATAAAATTATATACATATTTTTTATGTAAGGAGCATAGCTCCAATTCATTAAATGTAGCCAAGTACAAAGAGAAGGAAGGTGACAGGAGAGGGCCTTTATAAAGGGAAGCACCTCTCTAACCTATTACACATACTTCCTAAGATAAGGGATAGGCAAACGATCACTGGATAAAAGGAAGTCCAGTGGGGGGGGAATTCTTCTACTAACTAGTGGAACTTCTGTAAAAAGTCCCCTCCAAACGATCACTGGATAGGCAAACGATCACTGGATATATATATATATAGTTTAAAAAAGCAGCTCGTGGTTCTTTACGCGTTAAAATAAAAAATGTTTACAAAAGGGGGAGGGAAAGTGGATCCCCAATATACTTCTTCCTCTCATGGAGACGATAATGTTGATAAAGCTACTCTTTCCGATGATGCAATTATGGAAGCTACAAATCTGCTGGAGGGTGAATGGTTGGTTCAAAAGGCCAGCAAAAAGAAAAGTAAAAGTAAAAATGAACTCTTTCATCTAAACGCCAAAAATATCATTAAAGGTGGAAAATACTATTCTGACGGTGAACAGTTCAGCACCCCTTCTAGATCTACTAGACGGAGCAGCTCGAGACATTATGTTTAATATTCTGGTATGAAATATTAGTGGAGTTACAGACCCTAGCTCCCTTAATAGACTTAAGCACTTAAATAGGGTCCATGGGCCTTTTATATTTTTTATTTTGGAGCCTATGGTTTCTGTTAATTAGGAGAGAATTTTCAAGAGTTTCACAAATTTTAATCACTATTGCAACAAAAATAATAAAATCTAGATTTTCTGGAAGCGTCAGCTTCACTTAACTATCATTGAGGATGACATTCAGTTTGTTATTACTAATTTCAAGATAGATAATTTTCAAGGGTGGGCCACTATTGTTTATGCAAGCTCGATTTTATAGGATAAATTCTTACTCTGGGATAAATTGATTTACATGGGGGAGATGATCAATGAAAATTGGTTTGTATGCTGTGATTTTAATATGGTTATGAACCCTGCTGTGAAGAGAGGTGGAAAAAGATGTGAGTTCTCTCATTAACAGGTTTTATGATAAGATTGATGATGCTGGTTTGTATGATTTGGGATTTTCTGCTTCTCCATACACTTGGCACCGCGACTTTCTCTCACAACGTTTGGATCGTTTTCTTGCTAATAGTCCTTTCCCCAATTACTACCCAATTTCTAAAGTCCAACATCTGAACTCTGCGGCTTCTAATCATAACCCTATTTTACTTACTCTTACCTTTTTTAATCCCTCTCCTTTTTTAAAATTCAAGTTCCTCAATATTTGGACTAATCATGATTCCTTTTTAGCTCTCATTAAGCATGTTTGGATCTCTGATACTGCTGACACCCCTTGGTATACGTTATGGTAACTTCATAAAAAAGTGGCTCATCATTTACGGAAATGGAGTTACCAAGTCTTTTTTAATGTTCATACTAAAGTTATTGAAGCACGGAAAAAAGTTGATTTATTAGAATATGAAGATTGTTGTACTATTCAATGGGCTAAAGATGTACCTCAAGCATATGATTCTCTTTTACAAGCTATTGATTTGGAGGAAGGTTTCCTGAAATAAAAAGCTAATGATGTCTATTTTGCTTGTGGAGATAGGAATACCAATTTTTTTCATGCATCAATAAAGCAAAGACATAACTTAAACACCATCCTTAAGATCAAATCTTCTGAGGGTGAAACTCTTACTGATCCGGAAGCGATTGGTAATAGTGCGGTTCAACATTTCACTAATCTTTTCCAAGCACCAACTTCAGTCTTACCTGTTAATTCAAACCTTTTCAAAGAGGAAAATATTTATGTCTCTTCTCTTCTTCTTACTGATGTCCCTACTTAAGAAGAGATCCTTGCTACACTTAAAGGGATTAACCCTAATAAGACTCCGGGGCTTGATGGCCTTACTTCAACCTTCTATATTATCTGTTGGGACATTATTAAGAAGGAAGTGATAAGTTTAATTCAAAGTTTTTTCTTGGGTGACAACCCAGGTAAATATTTCACTTCCTCCCTAATTGTGCTTATCCCCAAATGCAACGATAAACTTTGTTGGGATAACTTCCGGTCAATCTCCCTTACCTCTGTCCTCTCTAAAGTTATAAGTAAGATTATTGTGGCTTGATTACAACCTCATTTGGTAAACATCATCTCTCCTGAACAATCTACTTTTTTTAATGGTAGGGAAATATCAGACAATATTCTCCTTGCACAAGAAATTGTTAAAGGCTTAGACAAGAAGTGTAGGGGTGACAATGTTGTTATTAAGCTTGACATTAAGAAAGCATTTGACAATATCAAATGGGATTTTATTTTATGCATTCTTTGTGCTCGAGGTTTTTCTACTCAATTTTTTCGCATTATTCAAACCTGGCTGGTTCAAAATTACTACAGTGTTATTGTGAATGAAAAATCTTATGATTTCTTTTCCTCCTTAAGGGGTATCAAACAAGGCGATCCTCTTTCTCCAATGATTTTTACTACTGGTTTTGATTACCTCTCTTGTCTTATGAACCAAATGCAGATGCTTCACCCTTACACCCAATATTTTCACAAATCTAAGCTTATGGTCAGTCATCTGGCTTATGTTGATGATGTTATGCTGATGACGCTATTATTTTCTCCAATGCTAGCAAAAATGCTTTCAAACATTTGATGAGAATGTTAAGGCACTTCTAGCTCACATCAGGTTTAACCTTTAACACATCTAAATGTCATCTGTATTTCAGTAAGCATGTCAATCATACTTCTTGTCAGATGGCCTCCCTTCTACTTAAATATCTAGGTGTCAACATTTTGCGTGGTAGGAAAAGGCAATCTCAAATGGATGATGTAGTGGAAAAAATTAAAGCAAAGATATATGATTGGAGGAACACTTTTCTTTCTAATGGAGGCAGGCTTACTTTACTTAAGAGTGTTCTTCACACCATTTTTTTATATGCTCTTCAAGTTTTACATTTAAAAAAAAGTGCTCAAATTACTCTGGAGAGGCTCTTTAATAAATTTTTATGGTCCGAAAATAATCATAGAAAAATTTGGTCTACTTGAGATAAGGCTTGAAAACCTCTCTTTGATGGTGATTTAGGGTTTAATAATCTTAATTATATTACTGAGATCAATATGTGTAAACTTTGGTTTAAATTACGTATGGGTACATCGCTATTGGCTCAATTTCTTCATAAAAAATATTGCACCCACGTTCACCCCACTATGTTCACCCCACTATAGACTATAGTTGAATGGAAAATGGGAGACACTAAACTTTGGAAAGCTTTGATTAAAGTTCGACCTGACGCACAAAAACACAAAAATTTATATTTTGGGATATTGGTAATGGGAATTTATCCTTTTGGTTTGATCATTGGGGATCGGATGACTTTTCTAATATGCCTCATTCTATTTTTGATGATAATGTCCTTGTTTCTGATTGTTGGCGTGACGGTGCTTGGGATGTGCCTAAACTTAGGGTGCTTGGGATGTGCCTAAATTGGGATGTGCCTAAACTTAGGGCTTTGGTTGGGGATAAGGCTGGGTATGTTACAAAAATACCACTTTCTTCATCCATTATTATGGATACCCTTATGTGGAAATTCACCTCTCATACTTCCATCACTAAACTTTTGTATCAAAATATGCATGTTTTTACTCATCGTCACTGGACTAAAACTCTCTGGAATGATGATTTATCCCCTTCTATATCTTTTTTCTTATGGCAATATTTTTTATTGCTTTTGATGTTGGATGATATTCTTAAATTGAAAGGCTTGTGTATGGCTTCGAGGTGCTACATTTGCAAATGTGAGGCCGAATCAACTTCACACATTTTCTTTGATTGCCATTATGCTCGTATTGTTTTGCATGAGGTTAGCTTATATTTTGGTATTAATTGGACTAGATTGAATGATTATTCTGAGTTGGATAAATATATGGTTGCTTGGAACGCTGCACCTATTTATGTTGGTAAGTTGGAACCATTTCCCCTAGTTATTTTGTGTTTCCTTTGGGCTACTAGAAATGCTTATAAATATGAAGCACGGCCCCCTACACCTGCTAATACCATCTCCTATATTCTTGCTTATTTTCTCAAAGTCTCTCAACACCTTTTGATACATTTTATTTGCCCCCTGAACCCTCCACCAAGGGGTAGGAGGGCCTCTTTGCTAAGGTGGCAACCCCCCTCCGTTGGTTGGGTGAAGCTGAATGTAGATGGGAGCTGGACTGTTAATGGCGTCGGGACGGGTGGTATTTTTCATGATAATAGGGGCAGCTGCCTTAGTTTTTTTACCTCTCTTGTTTGTGCCTCCACACCTTTAGAAGTTGAATGCTTCTCCATTTGGTATGCTTTACAGATCGCTGTAATCTTTCATTTCAATATGATATATATTGAATCAGATTCAATTGCTATTGTTAATATGTTCAACAAGACTTCTCCAATCACTTGGAATATTATTTGTTTGCTTAACATTATTCAAGATTTTATTCAAAAGCATTACTTGGTAATATGGATGCATTTTATTTACATGGAATGTAATTCCTCTACTAATTGGCTTGCTAAACAGAGGTTAAGTAGAATTTTGGTGGGGGTTTTGCTCCCACCTCAATTACAATTTCTCTTGAATAATTACTCCCACCTCAATTACAATTTCTCTTGAATGGTGACTTATTAGATGTGCCTAATATCAGAAGTTAATTTTTCTTGGGCTCACTGGGCCTGTTACGATACTTTTGAGGTGTTTTCCTATCTACTATATCGATTTCTCGCTCCACTTCCTGAACAGGTTTCAGTTCTATGCTACTTTTGGTTTGATCCTTGCTTTTTGGAAGAAGGTGATTTTTTTGAATCACTACTATGCTTCCTTAAATCTATCGTGGGACCAATATTTCTATTTCAAGCTATAATTTTTCTATCATTTATACTAATTCTCTGCATTGGATTCTGTTTGGTATTTTGCTGGCTTTGGGTACCTCTTTTACTTAGATATGTTTGGATTTTCCAACATATTTGTTGTTTCACAATAACTTTATATTTATATTTGGACTTTGGTAGACCTTCGAATTTATGGAATAGGAAGTTATTGCTAAAATTCCAGAACTATTTTTCGCTTGCTATGGTGTTCAGGCCTTTGAAGTCTTTTCATTTTTCAGTTTGGGACTCATTTCTTTTGATGGTTCTTATTTATGAGGAGCAGCACTTTGACTTAAAGGACACTCTCGGCGCAATTTCTTCTGCTGTACTCTTGCTTAAGATGTTCTCGATTACCTTTTTTGATGATGTTGTGTGCAACTCTTTTCGTTGGATGTATTTCAAATGTCTACTTTACTTCCATTGAACTAATGTAATTTTTGGGTATTTTATACCTTTCTATTATTTTACTTTTTTGTGTGGAGTTGTATTGTGGATTGGGGAACCCCTACGACTTAAGTTGTATTTTTTTTTTTTGCTTTTAGATGGGGATCCGCCTTCCCTCCCTCATTTTGTAACAACTTTTTATATCAACACTTAGGGAGCGACGAGACGTATATATATATATGTATATATATATATACATTAAATTAAATCCAAATTATTTTTCATACTTTTCAAAAAATCCCGGCCAACATCGATCATATGGGGCTACATTGCTTAAGTAAGTAGGAAGTTCAGATGATTGTTAAAGAGGTATACTTTAGATTATGCAGTGCACACTAGTCTGGCCCTAATATGAAAGAAAAAACCAAATGAATAGAAGTTATTAACTTCAAATGATCAGCGATTGTATGGAGACAGTTAGACATTGTTGCTAATGTCAATTACATGGAGTAGTCCGACATCAACCTCCGACATCTCATAATGAATTTCATTACAAGTTTCATAACTCCTTTGTCGGTCATCACATCTCTATCCATCTACCGGTGGATCATTAGCTTAGCAACACATTTTTGTGACCCTCCAAACAAAATGTGTTCCAAACTCTATGAAGTCATTTACTTTGAATATTTAAAATCTTAATCTGAATCTCAAATCTGATTCAGTCTGAATCTTTGAAATCTTAATCTAAAACCTGATTTGCTTTGAATCCTCTGAATCTCAAATCTGATTCACTCTGAATCTTCAAATTCTTAATCTGAAATCTGATTTACTTTGTATGCAGAACTAAAATATGGCTTATACACAATTTTAAATCTTATCACCACTCCCATTCATAATTTCTATCTAATTTCCAATAAACCACTTTTGAGATTATAGATGACAATTGACTCCTCAATTAATTGATTGCAGGGATTTCATCAGAGAAGCTCATCCTCTCCTTTAAATATAGCATCTCTTCAAAAATTGATCAAGCACATTTAACAAACATCAAGTGCAATGCAAGAACTACAAATCCCTATATACCATAAATAATTGAACCTAAAGAAGCTTTTAAAATAAGGTCCCTCATTAATTTCTTTATAAAGGAAAAGTTTGATGCTTCAATTTTGGAAAAGAAGTCAAAAGAGATTAACACAATGTAAAGAAGGGTCACTAAGAACTTTTAACCGAGAATCTTAAAACAAAAAACACAATGGAAGAATATGGGTTGACTAAACAAAAGACTGCACACCATGGTGACCAAGGCGTTAGAAATCTGAAAAACATAATAGGTATTGATTAAGAAAAATAATATATCTACAGAACTTTCCTCATTAGTCAGAGATAATATAGCCATAAAAAGTTTTTCAAGTAGATTATTGTCAGGAGAGCAAGATCAACCACCTCAGACTAAACCCGATCAGCAGTCAATGAAGTGTAAAAAACAATTCTTTGAACATATCAAAAAGGTGAGAGTCTAGCAAGTCAACATATTAGATGGGTTTCAATTTTACAATGACATATTCACCAATCCAAAACAAAAATACGTTATCAGAGTCATATGTGAGCTTTGTGTAGGGTCTATTAAAAAAACAGACTTTCTATGAACCTAAAAAATGGTTAAAGGAGAAATACAAAACTAAACTACAGTTTAGGTGTTGTCATAACCTTGAATGGGACTCCCAAGGCCACTTTCCATGTGTCTCTCACAATGTGGAAGTGGATCCATTACCAATAATCTTCAAATAAGTGATCAATAAATTGATCGCATGGAGATTTCTATGACCTTTATCTAGGCTTGATAGTTGCACAGTTGACATTTATGATAAGGGAGGTTACATTACGCCACAGATGATCACCATGATTTTAAACAAACCCTGTGTATACTCTCACTTATGAGCTAAGGTAATATAGTTTTCAGAAGCAAGTTTAAGACAAAAGGTCCATGAAAATTCAGTGGGTCATGTTCCATTTCTTTACTACGAGGCTTAGTTCTGGTAGTAGATTAAAGTAATGTTAACTTGCTCAAGCATCACATACTATCTTTCCCCAAAAAATGGGTCTCCGTCGTCTTCAAACAGATGAAAAGCTTAAAAAGACCGCCCAATTACCTCTAAGATATAATGTTATAAAGTACAAAGTTATTGCAGTTCTAAAGATATGATGTTATTTACATGTTTTGATGTCATAATTATCAATTTTTGTCATATGTTATGTCTATGAAAAATTCTTTTTCTATCAATAGGAATGTATAAATTACAATGGATATGTTTATTAATGAATTTATGCTTTTTTGCTCAAAAGCAAGATCTTTACTGGCTGAATAAATGTGATGTTTAATGAGTCTTGAACACTTATCAAGATGATGTTTAGATAAACATACAAACAAATTTTTAGATTCACAATGGTATGAAAAATTTTAAAATTGAACATTTCAATAAAAAATCTTAATTTCCTTAAAAAAGCAAAACGCTATAGTCAAAGCAATTACTTTCAAATATTGAAACCTCTCTTAGTCTCAAGAATCTCATCCTCAGACTATCCCACTTACTTTTTGGATAAGTTGTAATGCCTAATGTAGTGTCTTACATTCAAATATAGCTAGAAGACTCACAGTTGTCCAAGAAAGGGGTAACTTTTTTACTACACCAATTTAATAAATTAATCTAACAAAGTTCTAATACATACATAATGAACAATAGATCCATTTTGCACTGCTTCAAGTCTATTTGGAACTTGGAGCACACCTCACATAGCACCAACATGATGGGACCAGGTTGATTGATCTTAGGCTAGTTAAAGTTGGTTCTGGTGATCAATCTTTTATGCTAAGTTTTTTTTCTCAACTTACTATATCACACACAAAAAGAAGTTTGTTTTTGATCCATCAAAAGTTGGAACAAACCACACATGGCACCACACTGTGTGATCAAGTTGGTTGACTTCAAATAAGTCAGAACTAATTTTGGTTTTCAATCATTTGGGCTATTAAATCTGAGATGCAATGAATTAAAAATGTCCCTTTTAGTTTAGCCCATTATAATTTTTTTAACCTTCTTCAGGCCCATTGGAAGTTGGAGTATGCCTCATGTGGCACCAGCACAATGTGATTAGGTTGATTATCCTTTCTACAATCGTCAGTCCGTTGAGTTAGTAAATTTGGGTTGAGGTATATCTTACTCCCATCATGTATACTTATTTCACACAACAAATGGTTAGTTGAACTTAGTTTGATCTTATTCAAACTCTCCACAAGTTTGGCTTTGGTCCACTGAAGATTAGAGAAGCCTCGTGTTGCACCATCACAGTGTAGCTAGTATATGATTATATATACAATCGCTTCCTAAGGTCAGTCATTATTTGACTTTGTGTAAGAAATTTATACTAGACTGGACTAACTTATTAAAGTTGGTAGAGCTAGTTGATGTTGATGGATTTCCTAGTCTAATCATTTCAGCACTTTAGACTTATAAATAAGAAAATCAATCAATCAGCACCTTTCCAGTTATATATTCTATTGATTGCCTACTCAATACACTTTTATTTTCTAGATTTGTTGACTAATAATGAACTAAAGGTTGGTAATGTAGTACCCCATGACCGATTAAACCTAGAGTATAGTCATTGTCCTTTAGTATGGTCGTTGAACACCTTGGGACAAGGTCGTTAGATCTTGTTTGACATTAACCTTTTCTTTTCCATAGATCTAGTTGATGATCCATTGGAACTTGAAGCATGCCTCATATGGCACCATCATGACGAGACCAGGTTCATGTTGATGTTTATTCTTGCTTTGAGTTAATAATTTTGAGTTGATAGAAATTTCTTAACTCGGTCTGGCTCATCAGACATCGAATATATATCTTTCCTTTCTTGCATTTGTCAATTTTGTTGACACATCGGCCTCAACGAGAACAAATGCCCTGGCTCTATAAATCTAAAACAAGTTCTAATATATTCACTGTATACTATCAAGTTAGGATTGTTAAGCCTTTCTAGTGCTGATTTGAGGAACAGGCTAGCTTTTGCTCTCCATTATCAGGATTAAATCCAAGCGCAGTTGTCGTGCTAATAAACTTATGTAATTTCTTTTATTATATTTCTAGGTATGGTAAAACAGTGTCATAACTAATCTAAACTAAGTCTTGAGTAAGCAGCATCCTTGTCATTAACCTTTCTTTGTTTTAGTCATTGAGCACCTACACAACAACTAACATAAATTAACATACAATTAACATAAACAACATATACAAATTTTCTTCATTTTTGGTTCATTGAACTCAGTCTCCATGCAACATTTGATAAGTCAATATGTTGACTCTATAAACCTAGTAAAGAATGTGCAACTCTCCAATACAGTCATTGCACACCGCAGAAGAACCCTTAGAGATCCAAAGCTAGTGGTTAACTTTTAAAGCAGTCAGGTGAGAGCTTAAGGTGTATGCCAGTCATTGAACTATCCACTTTAAACTAACCACCCAACTTGCTTCTAGTTTAGATCCCTGTATTATCTATCATGACGAAATAGCCTTTGTGCACCTCTTTGGTTGGAATATGTTATCGTATTCTTTTTTCTAACATGTTCAGGCACAATACAAATTCACATCACAATTTCTTAGTATGTATAAACCAAATTCCCCAACAAAATTAAACCAACTTCTTTTTTAATCAAATGAATCTTGCTCATTGACTAGCTCTAAGGATGAATGATAAGCTCTAGCATTGTCCTTCTTGACCTAAACATGTTGTTTATTTCCTTGGTTGGATATTAGTCCTTGTGTTTTGGTTTCTAGTGTAGACATATTCTCTCCATTTTTTTGAATTTATTAGGATGAATGAAAAGTTCCAATCCTATCCTTCTTGGTCTAGTCAATTTGTCTTACTCTTAGGATGGATGTTAGTCCCTGTGCTTTCCTTCCTAGTATAGACATATTTTCTCAGTTTGTTTAACTAGTTTTTAGGATGAATGATAAGCTCCACTATTTTCCTTCATGATCTATTCATTCCATCTATTCTTTAGGTTGGATGTTAGTCAACATGCTTTCCTTCCTAGTGTAGACATATTCTCTCAATTTTTTGACTAGTTTTTCAGGATGAATGATAAGCTTCAATGTTATCCTTACTATTCTTATCTTTCCATCGATCTCCTAAGTTAGATGTTAGTCCTGACTTTTTCTTTCCTATTGTAAACATATTTTCTCCATTTCCTTGACATCCTCTCAAAATGAATGATATCCTTCCTAATCTAATCATTTTATATATGTCATAGGTTGGAAGTTAGTCTTAGCGCTTTCCTCTTAAGTGTAGACATTTTTTTTATTTCTCTAACTAGTTTTAGGATAAATGAAGCAATGTCCTTGTTGATCTAGTCATTCCATCTACCTCCTAATATGGATGTTACACCTCACGCCTTCCTTCTTAGTGAAGAGACATTATCTTGTTTCGACTAGCTTTTATGAGTTAATACCTACTAGACAAGTCACAGGGTGGTGAATATGCATTGATTATAAAAAATTAAATCTTACCACTAGGAAAGATCATTTTCCACTACCCTTTCTCGATCAAATGTTGGATAGACTAGCTGGGAATAAATACTTTTGTTTTCTAGATGGATATACTGGTTATCATCCAATTCAAATAACTCTTGAGGATTAAGAGAAAACAACTTTTACCAGTCCTTATGGTACATTTCTTTTAGAAGAATGCCCTTTGGTTTATGTAATGCCCCTGCTACATTTTAAAAATGTATGATGGCATTTTTTTGTGATTTAATTGAAAAAGGGATTCAAGTTCTTATGGATGATTTTTCAATGTTTGGAACTTCATTTGACTCATGTTTAGAATATTTATCATAAGTTCTTAAGTGCTTTCAAGAAACAAATTTAGTCCTTAATTGGGAAAAAACCACTTTATGTTAGCAGGAGGAATTGTATGAGGATATAAACTATCAGAAATGGTATGAAAGTAGATCCTGCTAAAATTTAAGCAATCACAAATTTATCTTATCCAACAAATGTAAGGGAAATTAGAAGTTTTTTAGGACATGATGGAATCTACAGACAATATATTAAAGACTTTTCAAAAATTGCTAAGCCTTTATGCCATTTACTGAAGAAAGATGCAATTTTCAATTTTGATGAAGAGTGCCTAAAAGCTTTTGAGTTATTAAAAGAAAAATTAGTCACTGCATCAATTATAGTTTCACCAGATTGGGGAAAACCTTTTGAACTGATGTGTGATGCTAATGATTATGCTATTGGAGTTGTTTTAGCACAAAGATATGATAAAACTTTCAAAGTAATTTACTATGCTAGTAAAACTCTTAATGAAACTCAAATTAATTATACAACAACTAAGAAAGTGTTCTTAGAAATAGTATATGTCTTTGATAAATTTAGATCATATTTAATCAAAACTCGTTGCGTAGTGCATATAGATCATTTTGCTATTAAGTACTTAATGAAAAAGAAGGATACTAAACCAAGACATATAAGATGGATTCTTCTTTTGTAAGAATTTAACTTTGAAATAATAGATAGGAAGGGAATTGAAAATCAACTTGTTGATCATTTATCCAAACTTGAGTTAGAAAAACCACTCTGTTTTGAAAAAGAAATTAATGAACATTTTTCAGATGAAAAACTGTTCAATATTAATGAGTGGTGTGTTCCGTGGTATGTCGACATTGTGAACTTTCTTGTTAGTGATATTATACCTTATGGAATGAAATTTATTTCTGAAGCTAAGAATTATTTTTGGGATTTATATAATTTATATAAACAAGGAAAGGATCTGATTATTTAAAGATGTGTACCTTTAGAAGAAACTTATGAAATTATCCAAAAATGTCATAATTCTAATTTTTGGGGACATTTTGGTTTTAATAAAAATAACTAAAATAACATACAAAATTTTATAATTTGGATTCTATTGGCCTACTATCTTTAGAGATGTTAATGCTTATATCAAAACCTGTGATAGATGTCAATGAGTAGGCAATATTTCTAGAAGAAATGAGATGCCCTTCAATTATATGCTAGAAGTTGAAATATTTGATTTTTGGGGGTTAGAATTCATGGGAATATTTATACCATCTTTTGGAAATTTAAATATACTGTTAGTAGTGGACTATGTATCCAAATGGATAGAAGCTGTTACTTTACCTCGATGTGATGCTCAAAGTGTTGCGAAATTTTTGAAAACAAACATATTTTTTAGATTTTGGATGCCGAGAGTGATCATAACTGATGAAGGAAGTCATTTCATAAATGTCATAATGGAGAAATTATGAAATATCATATAAACCATATTATTGCTACAGCTTATCATCCTCAGACAAGTGGTTTAGTTGAATTATCCAATCAGGAAATAAAGAGAATTATGGAAAAATTTGTGAATCCAACAAAATGGATTGGTCAGTTACACTTGACTATGTTTTGTGGGCTTATAAGACTGCATATAAAGCTCCTATAGGAATGTCCTCATATAGGTTAGTATTTGGGAAAGCTTGTCACTTACTAGTTGAACTTGATCATAAGGCATATTGGGCGATTAAAGAGTTCAATTATAATTTAAAAGATACTGGTGAGAAAAGATTATTGCAATTAAATGAGATTGAAGAGATAAGGAAATAATCTTATGAGAATGCTAAGATTTACAAAGAAAAGATGAAGATGTGGCATGATCGAAGGATTCTTGATCGAAGGATTCTTATCATGATCGAAGGATTCTTATTAAAAATTTTCAGCCATGGCAACAAGTTTTTCTATATAATGTAAGGTTAACATTATTTCTAGGCAAAATTAAGTCCAGGTGGATGGGCCCATTTGTTGTGATAAAAGTTTATCCTTATGGAGCAGTGGATATTAATGATCCTAAGACTGAGAAAGTATTTAAAGTGAATGGTCATAGACTGAAACATTATTTTTTAGGGTATCAGTGTAAATTTAACAATTAAATAGTGTTGGGTCAACCAGAATAAGCACTGGTTAAGTCGGGCTGACGACGTTAAACTAAGCGCTTTGTGGGAGGCAACCCATAGTTATCAGTGTGGTTTTGCTTTGACTGTTGTTTGTGTGTGATTAAGAAAATTTGGGGTAGTATTTTTGAAACTATTATGTGTTAGTATTGATTTTAACACTTTACTTAGTGATCTAGACATGCTAAAGTAAGAATTTGGACGTTAAGTTGACTGGTGAAAAATTGAGCACTGGTGCTTAAGTGCCAATATTTGGTGCTTAAGCGTGGTAGTTAAAACCATGTGCAAAATTAAAGTTCAAGAAGGTTTAACCTCCAATTGGTTGACTAAAACATGTTAAGGCAGTTTTAGGATGTGCTTAGAATTTATTTGAAGGATTTGGGCATATAAATAGAAAGGCTTTGTGATGGAACTTCACGCAGATCATTTTCAGCTCTAAAGTCTAAGAGAAAGAGAGATTTAGAGAAAATTTCTTCAAGGAGATGGATTTAAAGAAAAAAGAAGAGACCGTGAGGAAGAAATTCATTAGTCAAAGTGCACAAGAGATGTATAACGGTTTCTTAGCCGTTGTTATTAAAGGAATAGCGGAAAAGATCAACAAAATTGAGGCTAACGTGACTTTGCTTGAGACAAAGGTAAATAAAGTTAATGCCCATCTAGAGCATATTGGATGACACATATTGGATGAATTTAGTCACACTAGTTATATAGAAGAAGCGGATAAGGCGATGTATCTTAAGCAGAAATGGATTGAAGAAGACTGTATCAGCAGAATGTATCTTAAGCATAAATGGATTGAAGAAGATAGTATCACCACCGTCTACCACCGTCTGTTTTATCAACTTTATATTTTGAATGCCCAAGGAGAGACTAATGAAAGACCAAAATTTGTCCCAATAAATGAAGAATGGAATTAAGTTTAGTGTTAAAGTTTGCCTGTTAGGAGTCGTCTGTTTTTGGAGTTTATGTCTGTTATGTGTTTAATTGTGAATGTTTGTTAATTAGGAAAATTTTCTAATCTAAGACTATTTGGAGTGAGAATTAAGTGCTACATGTACTTGTATTAGTTCGTAAATGAATATAACTGTTTGTTTTTTTTGAAAATTTGTGTTATTTTAGCCTCGAATCGAATTAGCTATAATGAAAAATTTTGAGAAAGAGGAGATTTAAGGGAGAGGAAAAAATTAAGTGTTATAAGACCATTTAGGGGTGGTATACTTAGGTTAATAGTGCATTTTACTTAAGTTCAAAAATATCAAAAATCGTGCACTGGCGCCTAAGCTCCACATTCTTGCACTTAAGTGCGATGTAACCCGAGATGCAGGCGCCTAAGAACCATATATCCGCGCTTAAGCGTCGGTTCACAAAAATCGGTTCGCAAATGGTTAAAGGTGAAAAATAACCCCAAAAATTGCCATTTTTACTCTCATCGTCACCTTCTTCCTCTCGAGTTTGCAATTTTGAAGTCTAGGGCAAGCCTTTTCTTGAAGATTTCTTGGTGGATTTGAGCAAAATTTGCTAGATTTGGATTTCTTAAGGTAAGAGCTTCGCTTCTGTGTAAAAATTTTGGATTTTCACCATGTATTTTGAGTAAATTTTGAGAAACCTAAAAATCACTAATTCATTGTGAAAAATGAGGAAAATCTATGGAGATTGTGTAGGAAGTGTAGTTTAAGCTTTTGGAAGTTAAGTTTAGTAGATTAGACTTGATTTTTAAAGTTATTGTGGAATTTTGTGAAATTTGTAGAATGGCCCCAAGAATGAAGAGTAAAGGAAAGACCCACTTTGATTCAAGCAAGTTTGAGAGTTTGAAAGCTCAGGATAGGTATAGTGATGCTCTACAGTCATGAAAGTTAATTCTTGAGCTTTGTTTCAAAAATCCAGGTGGATCCGTAGAAGATTTGATCGTTCTCCGAAAATGGGAACGATTCTATTGTTTTTCTATTGTGGCTGTTATTTTTGTAGTTAGGGAGTTTTATGCAAACCTCTCTGAGGCAGAAGAGGGTTGAGTTATGGATAGAAGAAAGTTGGTACACCTGATACTTTGTGTTTTATGGAAACTATAGTCCTACTGAGATGGAACTGGATGAGATTATTTCATATTTTACAGTTGGAAGAGGATTGAAAATTACAAATGAGAGGAGAGTCATCTTTTCCACCTCAAAGTTAAGTGCACCATCGAAGGCGTGGCTTTACTTTATTTCAGCTTGTTTGTTACTAACAAATCATCTCAGTGAAGTTACAAAGGAGAGAGCAACATTGAACTATTGTATATAGGAAGGCAAGCTCATCAATATTGGAGCTTTTATCTGTCAGACTATCATTAGTTCTGCCACTTCCGCTACTACTGCATGTTTTGGATTTGCTTCCTTGATCTTTTCTTTGTGTGAGCAGGCTGGAGTAAGATATGATAGCTGGGAAGAAGTGTTATTGCCTCTAAAGTCAATTAAAAGTGTGAAAGTGAAGTTTTATTCAGAGCATTCTATTTTTTTGCTGGAGAGGGGGGTTTTCACAGAGTTATGGAATGTCGACATCTGATGCCTCTACCTCTGCTGCTTCTACATCTAGATCATCTACCTCACAAGCTTCTACTTCTAGGGGTGAGTCTACTAAAAATCAAAATCAATTTTTGTAGAAGATGATGGAAAATATCAATTATACCGCAGATAAGGTAAGAAATTTAGAAAGCTTTGCAATTTTCATATTGATAGGTAAAATAGAAGGAAAAGTGATTATGAGTGAAGGAAAAGTGATTATGAGGAGAAATTTCATTCATCTTTGGAAAGCCTCATTAGGGGTAACCAAGGAGTGGAATTTTTTTCATATCCCAGATACCTTGATTATGAGTCTGCAGATGTCTGGAAAAGCGGTGATTCTGATGATTATGAGGAAGAGGACTGATTTAATTTTATGTTTGTAATATGTGATGGACTACGTAGTGTGGACTTGAAACATTTGCATTTGTGTACTTGTTTGGACTTTGTGATATGGTGGACTTTTGTTTAATTGTTATTATGATATTTGTGTTATATTAGTATTTTGTTTTAAATTCTAAGGTATTAATTGTTGTTCTGTGTTGATTATTGTGTTTTAGTTAGTTAGGATTGAACTTTTTCCTATGTATTGTGAAAAGTTGAAAATCTTGCTAACTTTAGTTTTAAACTTTAATTTCAGAAAACTGCAACCCTGCATTTTTCTTTTATCTTGTTACTGTGTTTGCTGTTATGTTGAGACTGTGAAATCAAAGTTAGTGTGTTTGTTAGTTTTTATGTCTGTACCCACTACTTAGAAGTCTAATGAAGCTCTACATGTTGAATTAAAATGAAAATGATAGAAAATTGATAAAAAATAAATTTTTCTCCTATTTTTAGTTTTATACTTGTATAATTAGGGTATAAAAATTTCTGTAAGGATGTTATTTCAATTTATTCCTGCTTATATATATCTGCTGCTAAATTGTTTAATCTTGTTAAATTTAAGTTTCGGGAGGGGGGAGTGAAAAATATTTTCAAAACTTAAATTTTATTTGTTCTCAAATGTGTCTCAAATGTGCTACAAGATGCTACAAGAGAATTTGATTTGAAAATAAAAATGATCATGTATATGAAGTTATATTAGGGAAGTAAAATTTGATTATATAAATGAGTAAGAAAATTTATTTAAAATTCAGAGTAATGAAGAAAAACTTTCAGTTAAAACTTTCAGTTAAAAGAAAACTTTCAGTTAAAAGTTTTTAGTGTAGAAAATACTAAATATAGTGTAACTATCTTTAGTAAGAAAAATTGTATTTTTGAAGAATTTAGAAATTTAGACTTAAATTTATAATACTTAAATTTCTTTTATTAAAAATAATTTTTAAAACTATTATTATATTTATAGTAAAAGATTTATATCAGAACTTTGTTTTAGGAAAGGAAAAGTGGAATTCAGAACTAATGAAGCTCTATCTAGATATAGTAATCCTTGCCTGAAAAAGAAAAAGAAAAAGGAAAAATAAAGAGAAAAAAAAGAAAAAGAAAAAAAGAAAAGAAAAAAAATGTAAGGGAGGAGAAGCTTGAAGATTAGTGCCTAACCAAAAATTGGTTCCACATTTGATCTTTTTAAAGTATAAGACTTGAGAAACTCTTAAGTTTTGGGATATAATATAGTAAGTAAAATTATTTTTAATAAAAATTTTAAGTGAAAATAATAAGAGGACTAAATTCTAAATTTGGAAAGTCTACAATATTTCTTAATTAGATAGGAACTCATATTTTCATATGTCTTAACATTTAAAATTCCTAAACTTCAAGTTTGTCTCAGTTACTAAATATTTTTTTCTAAATTGGACTACTATATTTCTAAATCTAAATTTTAATAACCGACAGCGACTTTATATATGATTAAAAATACAAGAATTTGATACCGCTACTAGAAGAAGCCTCCATAGCCTCATCCTTTCTCAGCACATGGGATAGGCTCTATGGATGCGACTATTTATATTCAAGAATTTATGAACCCAGATTTATATATTTATAATGATTTTTTAAAGTCACAATTTCAAACGCAAGTATACGTATCGCTCGTATCACTCAAGTAATACAAATACAGGGTTCTAGTGGAGTCCCGTTTATCGATCCCACAGGGAAGCGAGGTAATAGGTCCTTAGTCAAATTCTAGTCTACTAAAATTAGTCCTTAGTCTAGAATGTCAATTAAAATGATGTTTTATCTAGAAACTACTCCTAAATGCAAGTGTTAAATGTAAAGATAATAATTATAACTAAATACAAATATGAATTCTAAAGATAACCCTTTTTGGATGAATTGGTTTGGAGAATTTTGAGATATTAAAAACTACTATTCTTATGTAATGAATTGGATAATGTAAAGGAATGAGATGCATTAAATATTGTATGTGCCAAATAGGAGCAATCCTATTCTTTACCCTTTGGTCCAGGCATAAAGAACATTGACTAATCTTATGCTTTGTTTGCTGAATCCGTGGTTAGGCTGGGAGGATTCCGGCTCTATTCTTTACCCTTTTGTCCAGGCATAAAGAACATTGACTAATCCTATGCTTGTTTACTGAATTCGTGGCTAGGCTGGGAGGATACCGACTCTCACTTTGGAGCTCCCACGTTCCCCTCGCCTGAGGGCTAACATCTCCACTTCAGCACTCAAACAATAGGACCGAATTGGGGATTTTAGTCTGTCACCCTAAAATCTCCAATTCTACGCCCATCAAAGTATATTTTCCTATTTATTTGCCTTCAACTCCCATGAACTTAACCATCCATGGAATCTGAATGCGGTTCGACTTTGTTGAGAATTACACAGCCCTCTTGGGTCTTAATGCAATTACAACAAATTTTAACACTACAACAGGCCTTTATTGTAATGTAAATAAAGTGCAAGTAAAAATCATCACATTGATAATTAAATCAGCTTATAACATGCATCACAAAATCCTAAACATGAATTCTACTCATTACAAAGGAAAAGTAATATGAAAACAATGGCATAATCTTCTCATGCCATTATTTCCAAACAAGAAGAGAGAGTAAGAGAAGCCTATCACAAAGCATGAAGAAAACACAACGAAAACTTCATTTAACCAAAGCAAATCCACTAGATAAGTGTTTACAAACATAAGATAATGAAGAACACAATACTTAGTTTTTTCGCTTGAAAGAAAGACGAAAATCTCTCCCACAAATTCTCCCATCGATCCATGCAATGCTAGAGCATTTTCTTACAAATTCTCTCAAAATCTCCTCTCCAATCTCTCCAAAAGGGTAGAAATCTACATTTCTACTCCTATTCTAAAAACTCTAAACTTTCTCCAAACTCTTCCTAACATTCCTCTCACTCAAATCCCTCTTTTCTAACCTAAATTAATTCTTTTAATGTGTAGGGACAAAGTATGAAGAGTTGCCACAAGCACCCTTCCAAAAAGCGTCCAAATACATTGAATTTCAGCACATAACCACCAAAAGTCAATCCATAGTCTTCCCGGGGTCCATAGTCGCCCCGGGCGCTAACAGCGGGCTCGAGGGCGTTGTCGGCGAGCTTTTCTGTTATTTTTCGATCTTCTCAGGTAAATCTCGCTGTCAGCACCGCTGTCAGCCCCGTTTTAGCGCCGTCGGCGGGCAGACTGCGCAGCTCCACCGTATCGCTCCGTTTGGCTCCGTTTTAGCTCCGTCTCGCCCCATTTCAGTTGCGTTGTGTTCCTAACAGATAGCCCTAAAAAATAAGCATAAAAACAACCTTCCTTTAAAGATATCTCATTCAAAAATATGCAAGAATTGTAAAAGAGATTAATCATCGAAAGACTATCGAAAGACTTATGTAAAATAGATTAAGCATCAAAAGACTTATCGAAAGGTGTCAGGGCAAAATCTCATTTCTTGCTCGTTTTTGCCCCAAATTGCACCATTTTTGCATTTTTTTTGCTCCAATGATAATAATTCATCATACCTGCAACAAAATATCAAAAATACCCTTCTTTAAAGTGCAATATCATCAAAATCAGTGTAAAATAGGTATGAAAATCTCAACATATTTT
>NW_018165266.1:240491-243078 GCF_001263595.1 Phalaenopsis equestris | reverse complement strand
GATATATTGGTTCTCGAGCACCAACACCAGACATCACCATATCCCAATAATTAAGCACCTCTAGCAGTTATAAGGATAGTGTAAGATCATCCATAAGTTACTCATCAAATAGGTTCGCGACTCCTATCAAATGAAAACAAAGTACAAGAAAGGAAGTAACAAAATTGAGATGGAACTATCGATGTAAAAATTCATAGTTTCTATTGTAAAACTCAAGTTCAGGTGAGGCCCGAGTTGTAGTGGACTCGTCAATCAAACTACTACAAGAGAACATACAAGTTTAACCCTAATAAGAATTTAATGAATCATCTCCCTTATGACACACAAAAAGCAATTCAAAACACTAACAATCCAATCATCTACCAAACATCAAGAAAACATATCAATCCACACTAAAGCAAACACATTATAGCACTAACAATCATGACTCTTAAGCGAACTAAATCAAACCACACAAATAACTATGGGTTGCCTCCCATAAAGCACTTGATTTAACGTCGCTAGCCCGATAAATGACTCCACCTGGATCAAAATTCCAATTAAGTAATTCTTGATCAATAGCCCAATTTTTTTTTCAGATCCAGGGATTCCTACAAAGTCCTCGAATTTAAATTTTTCTTTCAGCTCTTCCTTTTCATATTGATTGGTATCCTTGTTTCTCATATTTCTTTCTAGATCCAATATTCTTCTAGTAATTTTCTCAAATTACATATTAATATCATCCTTGAAATTTATAATAAATGGATCTTTATATGATACTTCATGATCTCCCAAATTTTGGATCAGATTCTCTTTAGATAATTCAGATTCTAGATCAATATCTTCTATGTTACTCTTCTATTTCAAATTATCTTCCAATTCTTCAAGAATTTCTTCCATTGATCTTTCAATTTCCTTGTCCTTATACCATGGAATATGCCATTCAGTGACTTTGAATAACTCTTTCATAAGAGATCTTTTACTGATTTCATCATTCAATTCAGGTTCATCTTGTGATTGAGTCGAATATGAAGATATAGAGACTGGTGGTGTATATGAATTCACCAAATAGATAAGCTTTAAAATTGTATGAGGTAAATTCATTTTAAGGTCATGAGATTTTTCAACAGATGGAATTAAAAGTTTATTATTTTTTGTAACGTCCATCATTTCACACCTCTCCTGAACATACATACAGTCTTCTTTAAACAACATTTTAGACTCATCATGAAAGCCCATTTCGATCTCATCTCTTAACTTACTCTCAAAATTCTTTTGAAAATGGTTTTTAATTAGATAATCAATTTCATCCATCCGAAAACAATCATCATCATTTCTCTCAGCTGGATATTCCATAGCCTTTAAAATATCAAAAGTGGTTTCATGGTCATTAATATTCATAGTTAACTTTCCTTTTTTACACATCTATCATAGCTTGTCCAGTAATAAGAAAAGGTCTCCCCAAAATAATGGGATATTCTTTATCTTCCTCCATATCTAATACAATAAAGTCCATAGGAAAAATAAATTTATCCACTTTAACAAGCACGTCTTCTATAACTCCTTTTGGATAAATAATTGATCGATCAGCTAACAGAAGGGTTACAGTAGTGGGAGAAATATCGGCTAAACCTAACCTTTTAAATATAGATAGAGGCATCACATTAATGCTCGATCCTAAATCACATAAAGCTTTTTCACATAATCTTTTTCCAATTACACAAGGAATTGTAAAGCTACAAGGATCTTTAAGTTTCCGAGGAAAATTTTTCTGAAGTATAGCTTTACACGCCTCACTTAGTGCAACTATCTCGTAATCCCCAAATTTCTTTTTCTTGTTTAATATCTCCTTCATAAATTTTGCATAACTTGGCATCTATTTCAAAGCTTCAGCAAAAGGAACATTTATCGTTAACTTCTTAAGTACGTCCATGAACTTTGAAATTTTTGTATCCAACTCATGCTGTCTAAGTCTTTGAGGAAATGGAGGTGGTGGTCTTTCCAAATTTATTTTATTTGGAGATATTAATTTTTCCAGATCCTTAGAAACATGTTCTTCAGGTCTTTTAGTTTCCTTTGTTTCTCTCACAACATTTTTCTCTTTTCTAACCACATCCTCTATCTCTCTCCCACTTTTTAATTGGACAGCTTCTACTTGTTCATTAGTGTTCTCCTTAGGGTTGATCTCAATGTTGTTAGGAAGTGTTCCTTGGGGTATATTGCCAAGTGAATTAGCAATTTATCCCAGTTGATTCTCTATGTTTCTAATCACAACATTTTGACTTTACAACAGGTTTCCCATTTCCAATACCACTTATTCCATAGACATCTTCTTATTCTCAAATTGTTGATCATTGTTAGAGTCCGGTGGATATGAAGGTCTATAGTTTGTGTTCCTCTGATTATTCCAACTTCCATTAGGATTTGCATGATTATTTTCCTATTTTTGGTTTCCACCCCAAGTAGTATGACACCAGTTAAAATTAGGATAATTCTTCCAACCTGGGTTGTAAAAGTTAGAATATGGGTTGTTTATGTTATTTAAAGTTTCATATGATAAGTTAGAATCAATCATATGCCCTAATGAACTTTCCTCACTTACTGGAGT
>NW_018165266.1:201374-239012 GCF_001263595.1 Phalaenopsis equestris | reverse complement strand
GCATAAAGAATATTGACTAATCCTATGCTTGTTTACTGAATCCGTGGCTTGGCTGGGAGGATATCGGCTCTCACTTCGGAGCTCCCACGTTTCCCTTGCCTGAGGGCTAACATCTCCGCTTAAGTACTCAAATAATAGACTCTAGTGGAGTCCCGTTTATCGATCCCACAAGGAAACAAGGTATAAGGTCCTTAGTCAAATTCTAGTCTACTACAATTAGTCCTTAGTTTGGAATGTCGATTAAAATGATGTTTTATCTAGAAACTACTCCTAAATGCAAGTGTTAAATGTAAAGATAGTTACTATAACTAAATGCAAATATTAATTCTAAAGATAACCCTTTTTGGATGAATTGGTCTGAAGAGTTTTGAGATATTAAAAACTACTATTTTTATGTAATGAATTGGATAATGTAAAGGAATGAGATGCATTAAATATTGTATATGCCAAATAGGAGCAATCTTATTCTTTACCCTTTGGTCCAGGCATATAAAACATTGACTAATCCTATGCTTGTTTACTGAATCCGTGGCTTGGCTGGGAGGATATCGGCTCTCACTTCGGAGCTCCCACGTTTCCCTTGCCTGAGGGCTAACATCTCCGCTTAAGTACTCAAATAATAGAACCCAATTGGGGATTTTAGTCTGTCACCCTAAAATCTCCAATTCTACGCCCATCAAAGTATATTTCTCTATTTATTTGCATTCAACTCCCATGAACTTAACCATCCATGAAATTTGAATGTGGTTCGACTTAGTTAAGAATTACACAGCCCTCTCGGGTCTTAATGCAATTACAATGAAATTTAACACTACAACAAGCATTAATTGTAATGTAAATACAGTGCAAGTAAAAACCATCAAATTGATTATTAAATCTGCTTCTAACATGCATCACAAAATTTTAAACATGAATTCTACTCAAACATGCTTCTTACAAAATAAAAGTAAGATGAAAACAACGGCATAATCTTCTTATACCATTATTTCTAAGCAAGAGGAGAGAGTAAGAGAAACACATCACAAAATATGTTGAAAACCCAACGGAAAACGTCATTTCATCAAAGTAAATCCACTAGATAAGTGTTTACAAACCCATAAGATAATGAAGAACACAATACTTAGCTTTGTCCCTTGAAAGAAAGAAGAAAATCTCTCTCACAAAGTCTCCCGTCGATCCGTGCAATGCTAGAACATCTTCTTACAAATTCTCTCAAAATCTCCTCTCCAATCTCTCCAAAAGGGTAGAAATCTACATTTCTACTCCTATTCTAAAAACCCTAAACTTTCTCCAAACTCTTCCTAACATTCCTCTCAATCAAATCCCTCTTTTCTAACCTAAATTCATTCTTTTAAAGTGTAGGGACGAAGTATGAAGAGTTTCCACAAGCACCCTTCCAAAAAGCGTCCAAATGCATTGAATTTCAGCCCATAACCGCCAAAAGTCGGTTCATTGTCTTTATGGGCGCTGTCGGCAGGCTCGAGGGTGCTGTCGGCAAGCTTTTCTGTCGTTTTTTGGTCTTTTCAGGTCTTCTCGGGTAAATCTCGCCGTCGGCGCCTTTTTGGCGCCGTCGGCGGGCAGACTGCGCAGCTCCACCGTTTCGCTCCGTTTGGTTCCGTTTTAGCTCCGTCTTACCCCATTTCAATTGCGTTGTGTTCCTAACAGATATCCCTACAAAATAAGCATAAAAAAACCTTTCTTTAAAGTGTAATCTCATTCAAAAATATGGATGAAGTTTAAAAGAGATTAAGCATCAAAAGACTTATCGAAGGTGTCAGGGCAAAATCTCATTTCTTGCTCGTTTTTGCCCCAAATTGCACCATTTTTTATATCTTTTTGCTACAATGATAATAATTCATCATACCTGCAACAAAATATCAAAAATACCCTTCTTTAAAGTGCAATATCATCAAAATCAGTGATCAAAATTCTTTAAAGTGCAATATCATCAAAATCAGTGTAAAATAGGTATGAAAATCTCAAATTTCTTTCCTTTGGTCAGTAACTCCTAAAGAAACTCATATACATAATCATACTTATTTAGTTTTTAAAGATTGAAGTGTCACTTGAGGACAAGTAACATTTAAGTTTGGGATATTTTGATACACCTAAAATATATGGTGCTTTTAGACACATTTTGATACCTATTTTTAAGATATTGTGCCTTAATGGAAAGTATTTATGTGTTTTTCTTTCAGGTACAAGTAAAAGGATAAAAAATGTTAAAAATTGAGAAAAAGGACCAAATTTGGAGCAAAAATGTGAAAATGGTGCAAAAGTGTTTTGGCGCCTAAGCGCCAGATCCAGCGCTTAAGCGCCGGTAAAATAGCGCCGGTAAAATAAAGAAGGTCGGGTAAAATAAAGAAGGTCGCGCCTAAGCGCTAGAGGTCTGCGCTTAAGCGCTAGAGGTGGTTATTTGACGTTTAATTCATTTTTATAAGTTTTGAAGAGACATTTGAGGCACTTATTGGCTAAAGAGGGTCGTTATGACCACTAAAAACGAAAATATGATTAAAGGACTTGTGAAAAGAGGCATTCTTTGGAAAATACATCGAATTGGAACACATTTTGAAGAGTTATCAAGGCACCTCCTAAAGATTTTTAAAAGAAGGAAGTTGAGACTTTTTGAAGTGTGCTTGAAAAGGGGGAGTTCTGAGAAATTCTTAATATAGTTTTGAGAGATTTTCAGGCACCACAAATTTACTTTATTCTTTTGTTTTTTAGTTTTATTGTGAGAGTTAAGAGTGTTGTAAAAGCGAAGAGATTCAAAGGAACCTCAAGAGTTTGGTAGAGGATTTGAGATAAGCTTTTATCTTTTATTTTTTAACTACTTTTGGTTTTAATTGAAACTTCTTGTTGGTTTGACAATGATTTCTACTTTTAAACTAAAGTGTGGTTTTATTTTCTCCATGAATTCTGAGTAGTTTTCCTTATCTTTCTCTTTAAAGTGATAAGTAATTAAAATGTTGGATGGAAGTTATGAAGAGTATTAATCTCTTATGTTGGAAGAAGTTGTGATGATTTACTTCCATGCACTTCATTTACTTCTTGATTTGGCCAATCCGGATGTTAAAATTTATTGTGAGAACGTGTAAGAACCGGGCTGGTATTGTCTCAGTCAACAATTGGAAAGAATCACATGAGGTTGTATGAATGAGAATGTAATTCATATGATTTAGTGCAAATAAATAGGGAAATAATATTTGAAGGGTGTAGACTCAAAGAACTTTAAAGTGATAGGTTAAATCCCCCAACTTAGTTTATTTTCTTACGTTCTGATATGAGATGTTAGCCCTCAAGTGGAAAGAATTGAGAGAACTCTAGAGTGAGAGCTAGTATCTTCCCTGCCTAGCCTGTCTTCAGAACTATTCAAACTTTAAATTAGCCAATGTTCTTTATAACATCTCTAGTAAGGGTAAAGAATAATATTGTTCCTATTTGGCACAACACAATTTTCATACTTCCACAACAAAATTCTTATACTTATTACTGATTCTTGATAAAGAGAAAGATATTTTCATATTAAGTACTTTTCTCTTACATAAACTTCAGTTACCTCTTGAAGTTGTTACTGTTTTGTGAAAATATTAAAAATACTAAAAATATTTGAATTTTAATCACTATTAAAATATCTATAGTTTATGTAATTGTCTTTGTGAAATAAAAATTTTGTTGAATCAATTATGCATATTGTAAATTTCCCTTTAGGTTTGATATTCAGGTCTTAATCAAAAAGTCCTATATTACTTGATAATGATACGTATACTTGCGTACTATCCCAATGTACATATAAATTAAAAAGCTAAATTCTTATTTTCTCCAGGATCAAGTTTTTTATTCTGCTGTAAAATATGGAAACGTAAGTGAAAAATATCGTCAAAGACATTGTTATACTGTGCACATAAACAGTAACTCGGGATCAGGTATCAATTTGCCTCTGACCATGACTCAATCCTCTTCTGCATCAGGGAGGTTTGCATAGAACTCCCGCACTACTGAAATCACAACCACAGTAGAAAAACAATGGATTTTTTCTCATTGTAGGCGAACAATCAAATCTTCTACAGATCCACCTGGATTTTTAAAACACCTCTCAAGAATCAATTTTTGTGACTGTAAAGCGTCACTATATCTGTCCTGAGCTTTTGAACTAACAAACTTGCTCAAATAAAAGTGGGTCTTTCCCTTACTCCTCTTCATTCTTGGGGCCATTCTACAAATTTCACAAAATTCCACAAAAATTTAAAATATTAAATCTAATCTACTAAACTTACCTCTTATAAGCTTAAACTACACTTTCTATGTAATT
Organism: Phalaenopsis equestris; assembly: GCF_001263595.1. Taxonomy (NCBI): domain Eukaryota; kingdom Viridiplantae; phylum Streptophyta; class Magnoliopsida; order Asparagales; family Orchidaceae; genus Phalaenopsis; species Phalaenopsis equestris. The sequence goes on along the minus strand of NW_018165266.1, from coordinate 234,703 downwards.
TCTATAGATTTTCTCAAGTTTTTCACTATAAAAAGTAAATTTTGGGTACCTCCACGATGTGCACTAAATATAAGGTGAAAATCTAAAATGTCTACATAGAAGTGAAGATCTTGCCTCAAGAAATGCAATTCTAGTAAATATGGCTCGAATCCACTGAGAATCTCCATGAAAAGGTTTGCCCTAAACTCAAAACCGCAAACTCGAAAGGAAGAAGATGATGGCAGGAGAAAAATTGACATTTTTTGGGTGTTAATTTTCACTTTTAACTGTTCGTGAACCGGTGCTTAAGCGCAGATATGTGGTGCTTAGGCACCTACCTGTTCGGCTACCTTGTGCTTAAGTGTGAGGTTGTGGCGCTTAGGCGCCAGCGCACAATTTTTGATATTTTTGAACTTTAGTAAAATGCACTATTAGCCTAAGTAACTATTAGCCTAAGAAATGCACTATTAGCCTAAGTAAACCACCACTAAATGGTCTTATAACACTTAAATGACTATTTTCCTCTCCTTTAACTATCCTCTCTCCCAAAATTCTTCAATATAACTAATTCAATATGAGGCTAAAATAACACAAAATTTTCAAAAACAAACACTTATATTCATTCACAAACTATTACAAACAACATTCAACACATAATTCTCATTCTAAAGAGTCTCGGATGAGAAAATTTTCTTAAATACAAACACTAAACATTTACACAATAAAACAAATAATCACATAAACACTAAAAAGGAGACTTAACACTAATACATAAAACAACTCTAATAAAGTAAATCTTAGCATAGAACTTAATTCCATTCTTCATTTATTGGAACGAATTCCTGTCTCTCATTAGTCTCTCTTTGGGCATTTGGAATATAGAGTTGATAAAACAGACAGTGGTGACGAGCTCTGATACAATCTTCTTCAATTCATTTATGTTTAACATACATCGCCTTATATTCTTCCTTTATACAACTAGTGTGGCTAAATTGCATTTTTAATTTCTGCATTTTTAATTTCCATCCAATGTGCTCTAGATGAGTATTAACTTCATTTACCTTTGCCTCAATTGAAACCACATCAGCCTCGATTTTGTTGATCTTTTCAGCTATTCCTTTGATACTAATAGCTAAGAAACCGTTATACATTTCTTGTGCACTCTGACTAATGAATTTCTTCCTCATGACCTCTTCTTTCTTCTTTAAATCCATCTCCCATGAAGACATTTCTTCAAATCTCTCTTTCTCTTTGACTTTAGGGCTAAAAATGATTCTAGGGTGAAATTCCATCACAAATCCCTTCTATTTATAGGCCTAAATCCTTCTAATAACTTTTAGGCACGTCCTACAACTGCCATGACACTTTTAACTTAACCAATTGGAGATTAAAACATCTAAAAATTACATTTTCACACATGGTTTTTAATGCCCGTGCTTAAGTGCCGAATATTGGCGCTTAAGTGCTAGTACTTGTTTTAGTACCGAACAATGTAACATCCAAATATGCATTCTAACATATCTAAGTCACTTAATATGTTGGATTTACTGTCACAATTATATTAAAGTAGATCCCACTAAAATTCAAGTGTCGCTAATTTACCTATAAATATCTAAGTGACTTATCTAGTAGGTATTAATTCATTATGTTCATTTACTGTCACAATTACTCCTCCTTTCTTAGGAATGCAATGAATTGGACTAACCCATGCACAATCTGAAATAAGGTAGATAATTCCAACATCTAACCACCTTAAAATGTCATTCTTAACAACTTCTTTCGAAATAGGATTTAATCTCCTGTGAGGAGCACTGGGTTTTCAGTTCTCTTCTATATGAACTCTATGCATACAAAGTGAATGACTAATTCCTTTAATATCAACTATTGTCCATCCAAAGGCTTTCTTAAAATTTTTCTAAATTTTCATCAATCCCATCCAAAGGCTTTCTTAAAATTTTTCTAAATTTTCATCAATCTTTCTTCTTCTTCCATCATTAATTTTGAGGAAATTATAACTGGTAAAGTAGAGGAATCACTTAAAAAGGCATACTTCAAGTGTTCAGAAAGTAACTTCAACTCAAGTACAAGTGGTTTTTTTATTGATGAACAAAATGATTTATCTTTTTCTATGGTGTCCAAAATTTCAAAATTTTCTCAAACATAGTTTGAATCTTCCTTATAAAGATCTTCAAGTTGATATAATTCCTCTTCTTGCTCATGTTCCAAATTTTTTACTTTAGATTTCTCGTCATAATTAGTTTTGAAATGACATTCACTTGGATATCTTATAACATCCATTCTATAACATTCATTATCTCTACCTTTTGCAGGGTATTTCATTGATCTTGAAATATTGAAACTAACCATTTGATCATTGACGAGCATTGTTAATTCCCTATTCTGTACTTCTATCATTACTCTTCCTATGGCTAGGACAAGTCTTCCCAAAATGATAGGTATCTTTTTATCTTCCTCTATATCAAGTAAAATGAAATCAAGAAGAAAGATAAATTGATCCACTTTCACTAGGACATCTTCTATATAAGTATCTCTTTATCTTCCTCCATATCCAGTACAATGAAATCAACAGGAAAGATAAATTGATCCACTTTCACTAGGACATCTTCTATAACTCCTTTAGGGTATGTTATCAAGTGATCTGCTAACTGCAGAGTTACAGAAGTAGGGATTATTTCTCCAAATACCAATCTTTTAAATATTGATAATGACATAAGGTTAATACTTGCACCTAAATCATAAAAAGCTTTCCAATAAAATTTGTCTCCTATTGTACATGGAATACTAAAGCTACTAGGATCTTTAAGCTTTTTAGGAGGATAATGACATAAGGTTAATACTTGCACCTAAATCATAAAAAGCTTTCCAATAAAATTTGTCTCCTATTGTACATGGAATACTAAAGCTACTAGGATCTTTAAGCTTTTTAGGAGGCTTTTTCTGAATTATAGCACTGCACTCCTCACTAAGTGCAACAACCTCATTATCTTCAAACTTCCTTTTTTCTATTAAGAATATCGTTCATAAACTTTACATAGCTTGACATTTGTTCTAAGGCTTCATCAAATGGAATATTGATTATAAGCTTCTTAAAAATTTCTAGAAAAATTTGAAAATTGCTTATCCAACTTCTTTTGATGAAGCCTCTGAGGAAATGGAACTGGTGGTATTTCTAAATCAATTTTAAGTGGAGAAATAGGTCTTTCTGAATCTTTTGGAGCATCCTCTTTTTGTTCTTCAATTTCTTCTCTCTCTACTTCAATTTTTTTTTTATCTTTTTTATCTTTACCTTCCAACTCTCTTTCGCTTCTAAGTTGAACGGCTATTAGTTACTCTTTATTTGGCTCTTTCAAATTTGTTTCAGTATTACTAGGAAGTGTTCCTTGGGATCTATTATTTAATGAATTTATGATATGTCAGATTTGATTCACAATATTTCTAATTGTAGCTCCTTCACTTTGTAACTGATTTCCCATTTGTAACATCACTTCTTCTATAGATAATTTCTTCTCTTTAAATTGTAGATTACTGTTAAAACTTGGAGAATAGGTAGATCTATTATTATTATTCCCTTAGTTGTTCCAGTTTCACAATGGGTTTACTTGGTTGTTCCCCCATTGCTGGTTATTGCCACCTGAAGTACTATTCCAGTTAAAATTAGGATGGTTCTTCCAACCTAGGTTATAACAATTTGAATATTAGTTATTCTGCTTGTTATTTATGGCATTCAAAGTTTCTAATGATGCTTGAGAATCTACTATTTGGCCTAATGAATTCTCTTCAATCATGAAAATTGGTTGAGAAAACTTCATTCCAAATTAGTTTAACTTCCTTGAAATTGCAACAACTTGATTTGCTAACATAGTAAATGCATCAGATTCATGAATATTGGCTATTTTTTAAGATTTACCCTCTTAGAAAGCCATTGAAAATTATTAGTAGTCATTTCTTCAATTAAAGCATAAGCGTCATGAAATGGTTTTGACATCAATGAACCACCACCAGCGGCATTAATAATAGATCTAAGAGACCCAGCTAATCCATTATAAAAAGATTGAATTATTAACCAATCTAGTATAGTATCGTGTGAACACTTTTTAAGGAGATCTTTAAATCATTCCCATGCTTCATAAATAGATTTCCCCTCAAACTGATTAAGAGATGTAATATCATTTCTAAACTTCACAGTTTTTTATGGTGGAAAATATTTAGCAATGAATTTTTTTTGCTGAATCACACCAAGTTCTGATAGATCTAGGTGCTAACAAATGCAACCACATCTTAGTCTTATCCCTCAGTGAGAAAGGAAATAATCTAAGTCTTATGACATCATCTGATACACCATCGTATTTAAATGTAGTGCACAATTCTAGAAAATTGGCAAGCTGTAAATTTGAATCTTCAGTTGGTAATCCCCCAAATTGATTATTTGATATTATTTGGATAATAGCATGTTTAAGCTCAAATGAATTAGCCACTGTAGTAGGTTTTTGAATACTACAATGAAGTTCATCAACCGTAGGGTTGGCATAATCTCTTAATGGTCTAAATTCTTGATGAATTTCATCATTTTGATTATTTTGATCTGTCATTTCTATAATTTTCTTAGATTTTTCAAAATTTTTTTTTTTTTTGCTTTTTCTGATTTTGTTAATAGTTCTTTCTAATTTAGAATCATAGGACACTAGTCCTTCAGAACCTGAACTACACATACACTAATAATAAAATAAAATAAAATAAAACACACAAAAATACATTATAAATAAAATACTATAATAAGATATTCCTACAATAACTCTTAAAGTTTAAATACAACTTTCTAAAATAGAAATTTTCTTTTAATTAATCCTCTGCAACGGTGCAAAAAACTTGATCCCGACTGTTTATATGCAACAGTATAACATGTATTTGATTATTTTTTCACTTATCTTTCCTTACTTTGCAACAATACCAAAAACTTGATCCTAGAGAAAATAAGAATTTAACTTTTTTAACTTAATATATATTTGGACACCACGAAAGTATACGTATTGTTATCAAGTAATAAAGGACTTTTTGACTAAGCCCCGAATATCGAACCCACAAGGATTGTTCACAGTATGTGATAATTAAAGTAACAAACTTTCTACTTTAAAAAGACAAATACTTAAACTATAGTTTTTATCATAAGAATGAAATTTAAACTCTTTTTGGTATTTTTAATGTTTTAAAATGAAATAAAAACTTATTAAAGATAACTTGAGTTTATGTAAAAGAAAAGCACTGAATACGAAATATCTTTCTCCTTATCATGGATCAGTAATAGGTATAGGAATTCTGTTGTGGAAGTATTCAAATTGTGTTGTGTCAAATATGATCAATATTATTCTTTACTCTTACAAGAGATGCTATAAAGAATATTGGCTAATTTAAAGTTTGAATCGTTTAGAAGACCGGTTAGGTGTAGTAAGGCAGGGAAGATACTAGCTCTCACTCTAGAGTTCCCTCAGTTCCCCCCACCCTGGGGCTAACATCTCGTATCAAAACCTAAAACAATAAACCAAATTGGGGCCTTTAGCTTGTCACATTAAAGTCCTCTAAATCTACACCCTTCAAATATTATTTCCCTATTTATTTGCACTCAATCATATGAACTACATTCTCATTCATACAATCTCATGAGATTCTTTCCATTTGTTAACTGAGATAATACCAGCCTAGTTCTTACAGGTTCTCACAACAAATTTTAAAATCTAGATGGGTCAGATCAAGAAGTAAATAAAGTGCATGGAATTAAATCATCACAACTTCTTCCAACATTAAAGATTAATACTCTCCAAAACTTCCATCCAACACTTTATTTACCATCATTTTAAGAAGAAAGATAAAGAAAACTACTTAGAATCTATGGAAAGAAAACTACTCATAATCCATGGAGAAAATATTAAAAGTAGAAATCATTTAAGTAGAAATCATTTTCAAACCAACAAGAAGCCTCGATTAAAACCAAAAGTAGTTTAAAATAAAGATAAAAACTTATCTCAAATCCTCCACCAAACTCTTGAAGTTTCTTTGAATATCTTTTTCTCTTACAATACGCTTAACTCTCAAAATAAAACTAAAAATAAAAGGAAATATAAATTTGTGGTGCCTGAAATTTTCTCCAAAAGCTTCTCCCCAAACTTCTTCAAGAACTTTTTAGAACACTTCAAGATTCTTTTTCAGGACTCCTCTAAAAGTCTCAACTTCCTTCTTTTATAATTTTCCAAGAGGTGTCTTGGTATCACTTTAAAATGTGTCTTGATTTGATGTATTTACCAAGGGATGTCTCCTTTTGCAAGTTCTTTAATTATACTTTCATCCTTGGTGATTATAACCACCCATTTTAGCTAACAGGTGCCTCAAATGTCCCTTCAAAATTCATTCAAGTAACTATTACTGGCGCTTAAGCGCAGGGCCTCTGGCGCTTAGGCGCGGCCATCTTTATTTCACCGGAGTTTAAGCGCCAGTTCTGGTGCTTAGGTGGCAAAATACTTTTGCACCATTTTTGCATTTTTGCTGCAAAATTTATCCTTTTTCACTCCTTTTATATTTTTCACCTCTTTACTTATACCTAAAAGAAAAACACACAAATACCTTCCATTAAAGTGAAATATCTCAAAAATAGGTATAAAAATGTGTCTAAAAACACTATATATTTTAGGTGTATCATACAGGTGTGGAGATAAGGGAGCCACCTTGATGATCTTAGAGGATTCCCACAGTAAAATTGGAAAGGATGAACAGAGTCAAAAGACAAGAATTTAAATTCTATGAGAAGTACAAGGAAATTTTGACAATATTCTAGAAGGCTTGGGTTTGTATACAAAAGCTTCTCTGAAAACAATGAAAGAAGAATTCTAGACTGCGTTTTTGACCTTAGAGATAGAGGTCGAGCTAGTTTACTAATGGAAAGAACTTATTTAGAACCATGAAAGTGGATGTGCGAAAAGGGCAGGATAACCATCTAATGTGGTTGTTGCTACAATTTCACTAAAGATAGACAAGGGAACCACCCAGGTATCTTAAAAAATGATGAGGTGGAGCCTATGCATTCTGAGATAAAGAGAATGATCAAGAGGATGGTCAGATGGATTATACTACCAGCCGATTGCATTCCAAATAGTTGTATAATTAATATTTACGATGAAGGAGATTGCACAGCCCCGCATATAGACCATCAAGATTTTGTGAGGCCCTTTTGCACGGTCTCAATACATGAGCAAAATTATGATTCTGTTTGGAAAAGAAATCAATGTTATTGGCCCCGGAGAGTTTAGGGGATCTGTAAGATTCCACTACTGATGTGTTCAGTACTGATTCTTAAAGGAAATGTAGCAGACCTTGCCAAACACTATATTTCGGGGGTAAGACACCACAGAGTGTTTAAAAAGATGCCATATGGGTTCCAACCATATCCAGAGCTAGAGGAGCTGCGCCCATACGAGTTATGAGATGGTTGCACCTCTAAGCACACATAAAAGGAACTCTTATCCTTGAGTGTGTCTTAGTAGGTCAGCTTGATCAGGGGCTCGTCCCACAGAGGACAGATAGATAGTTTTTTTCACCTTTTATACTTTGTCAGAGTAGCATATATGATATGTATTCAGCATATGATGTTTCAAATGTATTCAGCATGATTGTCTCTTTTGATGCTTTCAACATGTATTTAGTCTGCAAAGTCTATTTGAAACAGATTAATAAAATTTCTTTCAAATTTTGACATGCTTATCAAATTGCCAAATTTTTACGATTAATAAAGACCTGTGGAACCATACATTGGTTCTGAATTATAATGAACGTATAATGATGAACGAAGAACAATACAATGAAAGTTTGATATTAAAATTTAAACTTATTTTTGAAAATCAACCAATGAAAATTAAATTTTGAAAATATACTTTAATAATTAAATGTGACAAAGACAACAATAAAAGAAAAAGATCAAATTTATTGAGTTTTCTTCTTTCAAGTTTGAGGTTTCTTACTCTTTGCTTGTGTAGCACGAATATCCTTATCTGAACCAACTTCTTCAAATTCCCACGACATCTTTCACTCCTCGTGAATCTCTTCAATCTTTCTACACCAATGTCAATCTTCACATGTCACATATCTGTAAGTTTAGCACCACAAATTCTCTACACTATGTTCACTTTATTCTCAGGGTCAACACCAAGATCAGATATATTTCTTGCTACCTCTTAGGTTGGATGTGAGTCCTAGTACTTTCCTCCCCAATGTAGCAGATATTTCCCGTGTCACCATTAAGGTGGATATGAGTTCCAAAGCTTTCCTTCCCAGTGTGAAAGATATATTTTCCATTTTCAGCATTTAGGTTGGATACGAGTCCCAGAGCATTCCTTCCTAGTGTGATAGATGTATTTTCCACCACCCCTTAGGTTGGACGTGAGTCCCAGCACTTTCCTTCCCAACGTAGTGATAGGTTTCTGATCAACTCTTGAGTTGGATGTGAATCCTTGTGCTTTCCTTCTCAATTTGGTCTTTCCTGCTACCTCTTGGATTGGATGTGAGTCTCAGTGCTTTCCTCCCCAATGTAGCAGATATTTCCCTTCTTACCATTTAGGTTGGATATGAGTCCCTGAGTTTTCCTTCCTAGTGTGAGAGATATATTTTTCGCTACCCCTTGGGTTGGATGTGGTCCCAACGCTTTCCTTTCCAACGTAGTTATATGTTTTCGATCATCTCTTGAGTTGGATGGAAGTCCTTGTGCTTTCCTTTTAAATCTGGCCTTATTTGCTACCTCTTGGGTTGAATGTGAGTCCCAACGCTTTCCTCCCCAATGTAGCATATATTTTTCTTGTCACCATTTAGGTTGGATATGAGTCCTAAGGCTTTCCTTCTTAGTGTGACAGATATATTTTTCGCTACCCTTTCGGTTGGATGTGAGTCCCAGCTCTTTCCTTCACAACATAGTGATATGTTTCCGATCAGCTCTTGAGTTGGATGTGAGCCCTTATGCTTTCCTTCTCAATCTGGTATTTCTCGCTACCTCTTGGGTTGGATGTGAGTCCTAGTACTTTCCTCCCCAACATAGCAGATATTTCTCTTGTCACCATTTTGGTTGGATATGAGTCCCAGAGCTTTCCTTCCTAGTGTGACAGATATATTTCCCGCTACCTTTTGGGTTGGATACGAGTCCCAACACTTTCCTCCCCAACATTACAGATATTTCCCTTGTCACCATTTAGGTTGGATATGAGTCCCATAGTTTTTCTTCCTAGTGTGACGGATATATTTTTTGCTACCCCTTGGGTTGGATGTGAGTCCTAGCGCTTTCCTTCCCAACGTAGTGATATTTTTCCGATCAGCTCTTGAGTTGGATGTGAGTCTATGTGCTTTCCTTCTCAATGTGGTCTTTCTCGCTACCTCTTGGGTTGGATGCCAGTCCTAGAGCTTTCCTCCCCAATGTAGCAGATATTTCCTTTATCACTATTTAGGTTGGATATGAGTCTCAGAGCTTTCCTTCCTGGTGTGATAGATATATTTTCTGTTACCTTCTTGGTTGGATGTGAGTCTCAACGCTTTCCTTCCCATTGTAGTGACAAGTTTTTTATTAGCTCTTGAGTTGGATGTGAGTCCTTGAGTTTTCCTTCTCAATCTGGTCTTTCCTGCTACCTCTTATCTTGGATGTGAGTCCCAGCTCTTTTCTCCACAACGTAACAGATTTTTCCCTTGTCACCATATTGGTTGGATATGAGTTTAGAGCTTTCCTTCCTAGTGTTACAAATATATTTTGTGCTACCCCTTGGGTTGGATGTGAGTCCCAACGCTTTCCTTCTCAATGTAGTAATATGTTTCCGATCAGTTCTGAAGTTGGATGTGAGTTCATGTGCTTTCCTTCTCAATCTGGTCTTTCTTCCACCTCTTAGGTTAGATATGAGTCCCAGAGCTTTCCTCCCTAGTGTGACCAATATTTTCAAGATAGGGTTAAGACCACCTTAAATGAAGTAAGGTATATGATTCTCTTTCTGGGCTTGATACCTAAATTTCATATCCCATCTCATGGTCAGTACCTAAATTCTGATTCCCATTTTTTTAAGCTCTTTAAATCATCAAGTTAAATCTTTTTGATGACCATCGTGGTCATTTTCGGAATTCCTTTCCTCTTAATTCCCACGAGAGTTCCAAACCTTCGATCTTGATTGAGTGTTTTCTTGCCAACTCCCTAGTGGAAGCACCTGTCACTCAATTCTCCACTTTGTTCTAAGCATGTTGACTTAGACATCTGTATTGGTTTTGTTGATCTCTTCGGTCAACGCCAATATGGGCGGAGTGCTTGCCCAACACACCACACCTATTGGGGGTCCATTTATTGACCTCACTTTTGGTTGAGGTCTAGTTTCCTCTATAGTTTCCTAGGGTCCAGCCATAGGACTTTCTTTTTTACTATTCCTAGAGGACTAGAAAGGAACCCTCACCATTAGAAAATGTAAACACTTCTTTTCTTAACTTGAAGTTCCACATATTGATCCTAACCTCTAGCACTTAGTAGGTGGGATCAATATGAGGGAGCTGAGGGTGAGTTACCATATGATTGCTTGGCCTTAAGATTGACCCTAGGTGTTGCTCTTGAGTTGGATTATACATTGTCACTCACTTGCACATCACACTTCCATTCACTACGTTAACCTTGAACCCAAAACCCAAACTTGTTGACACTTGTTGACTTTGATCCCTTGACCCTTGGGAGACTCATGTAGATGGTCCCCTAGACCCACTAGCCCTAGGCTAGGGTTTATCTAAGACAAGTACATGAATGACCCAAAGTAGAGGATTTTATTGGTCTATAGCTCAAATAGGGTGGCTGGCAGCTCACTTTTACCAAAGTACCCAACTTAGTCTTATGCCCCTAAATCTACCCAAAGTATCAAACTACCCTTGAAACTCCAAAATTCCTAATTTTATTTAAAATACCCTAATTTGTCTAAAAAATCATCTCAAACCATTTGAAACCATCCAAATTACCAAAAAACCCCAAAATTACCAAAATACCCCCAAATTTGCCAAAATTACCAAAATACCCTTGGGGGCTCAAACTTTCCCAAAACCTTCAAAATCATTTTAGATGTCCCCAAAATCAATTTGAACCCTTCAATTAAACCTAATTTGATCAATTTGACCCATGTTGACCAGAAGCCCCAAATTGTCTTTAAAGGACAAATTACCCCAATTCACCCCAAATGTCCACCAATTTGATCCCAATCATCTCAAATTTCAATTATAAACTCAAATTTATCATGAACAAACTCAATTTAAACCAAATTCAAGCCCAATTGATCCACATTGGAGACCAATTTTAGCACAAGTCAAAAAGCCCCAATTTGACCCAAAATCAAAATCTCACTCAATTGAAACCAAATCGATCCAATGGCCTCAATTTTGCATCATAAACTCTTTAAAACACTTCCACATACCAAATTGAACCTTCAATTGGCCTTGGTCAAGCCCCAATTTTACTATAAACTAACTTGGACAAAAATTGCCAATTTAACCATATCTCCAAATATCCCTAAATTGAATGCCCAAATCCCAAAATTAGCAACCAATTGATGTTGAGAACTCTTCATAAAATCCCTCTAGACCATTTTGAACCCTCAATTTAGACCTAACCAAACTCTAGCCTAACTTGAGCCCAAGTCTAGCCCACTTCCCCAAATTGACCAAATTTTCAAAATCCCTTCTAATTGACCCTTCAAATCAATTCAAAATCACTCTAAATCTTTTCTAAAATTTGTGATAATGAACCACACAAAGTTTCTCAATCAATTGAGTCCAATGTAATGGCTAGCCCTACCCAAACCCAACTTTAAGCCAATTTGATCCAAGTTGAACCCATACACCAAAATTGACCAAGCCATACCAAATTGATCAAGCAAAAGCATCTACGACCAACTTATGGACCCTAGTTACCAGGCTAGACTCACCCAGCCCACCTTAGATGAGTTATGGACCAATGGTCCCTTGATTTAAGGAATTTCACCTATATTTAGCCTAAACTTGAAATATCTTTGCCATCATTGCTTACCCATAGGAGTTAATCATAATTAGCCATCCCCAGACCTCCATAAACTCAGAGGTGACCAGAACCTAGCCAACCTCTAGCTCATCCGCCAGAAACAGCCACCCCAAATGACCTAATAAGCCAAAATCCAAAAATTGAACTCCCTGACTTGGCTCACTCCAACTGGATGCTTGTACTTTTTTTCCCTCCACCTCAGCAAGCTTTAACACCCATCAAACCCCCCTGAGCTTCACCAGGTAGCCATGGCTTTAAATTGACCTCTTCAAGGACAAAAAATAGAGAGCTGGAAATCATGGGGAAACTCTGCCAAAATCTCACAAGAGCCTCTCCAAGCCTTTCTATCTTCAATCCCCTTTCTCTTAGCCACTCACAGCCACCCCACAGAGCCAATTTCTTCCCTTAAATTTGCCAAAAAACTAGGTCAGATTTTCCCACACCTCCACAGTCCACCAAAATTCAATTAACTATTCTCAGGCCATCACCAGAGTGAGAGAAGAAGATTTCCCACAAAAGCCCCATCGCATAGAGTCCCTAGCATAGACTTTGATTAACACCTGAAATATGGCTTGATCAAAATCATAGCTAGAACATCACACTTCCATTCACTACGTTAACCTTGAACCCAAACTTGTTGACTTTGATCCCTTGACCCTTGGGAGACTCATGTAGATGGTCCCCTAGACCCACTAGCCCTAGGCTAGGGTTTATCTAAGACAAGTACATGAATGACCCAAAGTAGAGGATTTTATTGGTCTATAGCTCAAATAGGGTGGCTGGCAGCTCACTTTTACCAAAGTACCCAACTTAGTCTTATGCCCCTAAATCTACCCAAAGTATCAAACTACCCTTGAAACTCCAAAATTCCTAATTTTATTTAAAATACCCTAATTTGTCTAAAAAATCATCTCAAACCATTTGAAACCATCCAAATTACCAAAAAACCCCAAAATTACCAAAATACCCCCAAATTTGCCAAAATTACCAAAATACCCTTGGGGGCTCAAACTTTCCCAAAACCTTCAAAATCATTTTAGATGTCCCCAAAATCAATTTGAACCCTTCAATTAAACCTAATTTGATCAATTTGACCCATGTTGACCAGAAGCCCCAAATTGTCTTTAAAGGACAAATTACCCCAATTCACCCCAAATGTCCACCAATTTGATCCCAATCATCTCAAATTTCAATTATAAACTCAAATTTATCATGAACAAACTCAATTTAAACCAAATTCAAGCCCAATTGATCCACATTGGAGACCAATTTTAGCACAAGTCAAAAAGCCCCAATTTGACCCAAAATCAAAATCTCACTCAATTGAAACCAAATCGATCCAATGGCCTCAATTTTGCATCATAAACTCTTTAAAACACTTCCACATACCAAATTGAACCTTCAATTGGCCTTGGTCAAGCCCCAATTTTACTATAAACTAACTTGGACAAAAATTGCCAATTTAACCATATCTCCAAATATCCCTAAATTGAATGCCCAAATCCCAAAATTAGCAACCAATTGATGTTGAGAACTCTTCATAAAATCCCTCTAGACCATTTTGAACCCTCAATTTAGACCTAACCAAACTCTAGCCTAACTTGAGCCCAAGTCTAGCCCACTTCCCCAAATTGACCAAATTTTCAAAATCCCTTCTAATTGACCCTTCAAATCAATTCAAAATCACTCTAAATCTTTTCTAAAATTTGTGATAATGAACCACACAAAGTTTCTCAATCAATTGAGTCCAATGTAATGGCTAGCCCTACCCAAACCCAACTTTAAGCCAATTTGATCCAAGTTGAACCCATACACCAAAATTGACCAAGCCATACCAAATTGATCAAGCAAAAGCATCTACGACCAACTTATGGACCCTAGTTACCAGGCTAGACTCACCCAGCCCACCTTAGATGAGTTATGGACCAATGGTCCCTTGATTTAAGGAATTTCACCTATATTTAGCCTAAACTTGAAATATCTTTGCCATCATTGCTTACCCATAGGAGTTAATCATAATTAGCCATCCCCAGACCTCCATAAACTCAGAGGTGACCAGAACCTAGCCAACCTCTAGCTCATCCGCCAGAAACAGCCACCCCAAATGACCTAATAAGCCAAAATCCAAAAATTGAACTCCCTGACTTGGCTCACTCCAACTGGATGCTTGTACTTTTTTTCCCTCCACCTCAGCAAGCTTTAACACCCATCAAACCCCCCTGAGCTTCACCAGGTAGCCATGGCTTTAAATTGACCTCTTCAAGGACAAAAAATAGAGAGCTGGAAATCATGGGGAAACTCTGCCAAAATCTCACAAGAGCCTCTCCAAGCCTTTCTATCTTCAATCCCCTTTCTCTTAGCCACTCACAGCCACCCCACAGAGCCAATTTCTTCCCTTAAATTTGCCAAAAAACTAGGTCAGATTTTCCCACACCTCCACAGTCCACCAAAATTCAATTAACTATTCTCAGGCCATCACCAGAGTGAGAGAAGAAGATTTCCCACAAAAGCCCCATCGCATAGAGTCCCTAGCATAGACTTTGATTAACACCTGAAATATGGCTTGATCAAAATCATAGCTAGACAATTCACCAGGGCCTAGGACTTCATTTGAAGGTTCGTTGAACCCAATCGAAGTTGTCACAACTGATTTAGGCCTCCCCTCTTTGACAAAGGTATTGAGCCTCAACCCTAAATCGAGCTTATTTTGATTCTTAATGTATATTAGCTTGATTTCATGCTTGATTAATCATATGGATAGATGCATCTTGAGTAGATGAAGGTTTAGAAATAAACCCCATGCAATTTGGTTGAGTCTAAGTGAAGATCTTCAATTTTTAGTGTGAACAATTCTTGGGTTTGGACACTTGAGGACGATGACGGAGAGTCGTACGATCGTGTGTTTATTCCATGGATGGCCATGATGGATATGGACGAGAAAATGATACACGAACCGAGGGAAGCGTGGCACTGAGGTGGCTGACTGCGTCGAATGCAGAGCGCCACGTCTAAAGCTCGACGCGCCATAAGTGAGGTGGTGTTGACTGGTTTAAATGGAAAAATCATGATTTTTTGATTTATTTCAATGACTAGAACTTCAAAAATTCATTTTTTTGTGTAGAAAAATTATAAAAATAAATTAAAAGTACCCTCTTGCTCAGTGAATTGAGGAGAATAATGTAGATCAAAAATAGAATTTATTTTTGTTCATCTTTGATTTTTAATTAATTAAATACCCTCTGGGATATTTTAATTCATTATGGCTAAGCATTGCTCATCATGGCTTCAAATTTTGAGGGCTTGTTCCTCATGATAGAGGTTATATTTTCTAATTTTTCTAAGATCAGAGAGCATCTTTGTGCTTCTAACCCTAATTTTCAATTCAGGATGACTATTTTGACTTATTTTAATTATATAAATTCAAATACCACTTAGAAAAATATGGGAAAATTTTTGAAAGCTTTCCTGTGGTCAGAGAAGTCTAGGAAAAATATCATGAGGGTTAGAATAATTATGTAAATTTCTATATTTAATTAAATGTATATATCTTGTATTAATTTATGTAAATTAAATATAAATAAAAAATTAATAAATTAATTTCACATTGTGCATAAAAATCATATTAACCCACTGTAAAATTTTGAAGATTATTTGATTATGTTTAAGCACTAAAGTTGAGTTTTTTTTAAGAAATATTGTATTTTTGAACAAAAATAATTATATTAAATAAATTCACCTAGGAAAATTGTGAAAAATGGTTTTCTGAGTTCCTTGTGATCAGGAGCTCTTAGGAAAAATAAAAGTAAGTTTTCATAAAATATTTGATTTTTGAGCTTTATTTTGAATTAAAATGATTAAAAATAATTTAAAAAAAATCCAAAAATACAAAAATATTTCAAAATGTTCCTAATGGTTTCTTGATCACTTGGAACACAATAAAATATTTTTACTAATTTTCCTAAGTTAAAAATAATTTCCCAAAGGCTTAAAAAAATGTATTTCCCTTATTTTCTCGTTAAAATAATTATAATAAATAAATTAAAAAATCATAAAAATATTAAATTTGTTTCTCTGAGTTCTCTAAACTTAGGGAGGTTTAATACAAATATAAAAATAATTTTTGGTAATTAAAACATATTTTTTCATTTAATTAAATAACTAAATGTCAATAAATAATTATAAAATTAAATTAAAATTTAATTCAAGAAAATCATGAAATTTTGCCTATGCATTTTCTCTGACCTAAGAGAACCTCTAATATTTTTCTCATAAACCAAAAACTTCAGTTTGATTATTTAAATAAATTAATTTTGAAAATCATATTTTCTAATTTACAATATTTAATTAAATTAAATATAAATTTGAAAAACCAGATTTTTCTCCTTTGATATTTTAATTGCTCTGTGGATAGAGTACTCTAAAATCTCTTGAGTCACTTGAATTATGCATCATGAGTTATGAGGTGAAGAGCCCTAAGGGTAAAGTGGTCTTTTTAGGCTTTTGGTTTCTTAATTAGGATTAACCAAAGGAAAAACGGGTAATTTTCATCCTAATTGAATATGTTTGGATGATTGAAACATAACGAGTAAAAGGTAGAAACCAACTTTCCACCTTTGCATAATAAGAGTATAATTACAAATTTTCTAAATCATCAGAATTTGGAAGTAAATCAAGATTAAATGATTTCCATGTGATGGGTTTAAACTAGGTAGATGATGTTTCACTTATGATTAAGCCCACAATCAATGATGATCTGACTTCTTTTAACCTGAATCCACATCACCTAAATTAAAATGCTAATGTTTGTCAATCTCTCTCCCACTAGATTCATTAAGGGGCTAGGTAGTGATCTAGGTTCAATTTTAAAACTTGTTTGATGAGATTTAGAAGATAATTTGGTTGATGATTAACACCATCAAGCCCAACTTTAGTGGTGGGTATCAAATCTTTAATGACTGGAGCTTGCCTTAGGGGCATTCACCCGCATAACTTTTAAGTGAATATCAACTGATCAATTGAGTACCCCGTCATCGGTATAATTAAAATGTCAAAGTTCACCGAGTAATGAGGTAATTTTAATTCTATCTTGGATGATTGGTAGAGCAATATGATAAGTTCAAAATGATCTCAAATATTTTAAGAGATCTTTAAAGCAGTTTAGGGTCATTCATTCTCTTGAATATGTTGAAGGACAAATTGGATTTGCTATATTTTGTTCTAAAATCATCCATTAAGATCTCTCGGGACTCAATAAAGTTACACCTTTAATTATTGTTGTTTTAACTCTTCACACCTATTTGTCTGAGCTCGTTGAAAGGTCCTACCCTTTGAAATTCTTGAAGATAATATCTCATGATTTTTATCGAGAGTTTTCTTAGGTGACTTCAGTTATATAAAATGTAATTAACTATAGGAGCTTGCCCTTATAGGAAGCTTTTCTGAACCCAAGTTAATATAAAACCTATGTAATTTTTCATATTAAATAAAAGAACTTGTCAGCTTATAATGAAATGGTTTCGCAGACCAAAATAATGTCATACATTACTTAGTTTATTTGATTAAGTCTCACCATCAAGCCATGTGACCATCTTTCGTGATGGATACATAGCTTAAGGTGTGGCGCTCTTTCATTTAAAATATAAAAAATATAGTATACATATATATATATATACATATATATATATGTAAGTAAATTGAATGTCCCTCCAAAGCAGGTGACAGGATTCTGATTCCGGCAACCGACAACTTCCACAAGACCCCCCTAAAATTGTGCCGACAATAATAATATATATTTTTGATAAATTTAAATCATATTTACTTGGAGCTAAATGTATTGTGCATACTGATCATTATGGTATTAAATATCTTATGCCAAGAAAGGATACAAAACCATGATTAATTAGATGGGTCCTTCTTTTGCAAGAATTTGATTTTAAGATAGTAAATAGAAAATGAGCTGATAATCAAATTGTTGATCATCTGTCAAGACTTGAACATGGAAAAAAAAGAACAATGAGGATAACCTAAGTGAAAATTTTCCTGATGAACAAATTTATGATGTGCTGAGTGGCATTTACCGTGGTATGCAGATATAGTTAACCACTTAGTAATAATCTACGATACAAACTAACAAGTCATCGGAAAAATAAATTTATGCATGATGTAAGGTTTTACTTTTGGGATGACCCCTATTTATATAAGAAATGTCATGATTCAGTTATTAGAATATGTGTACCAATTAATGAAACCCTTAAAATTATACAAAAATGTCATAAATCTGAATTTGGGGGACACTTCGGAATAGATAGGACTTCATTTAAAATTTTACACTCTGGATTTTATTGGCCTACAGTGTTTAAGGATGTTAATAATTATGTGAAAACTTGTGATCGATGTCTGAGAGTAGGCTGTATTTTTAAAAGAGATGAAATGCCCTTAATTTTTACTTTAGAAGTTGAAATTTTTATGTGTGGGTTTTGGATTTTATGGGACCATTTGTACAATCTTCAAGAAAGATTTATATCTTATTAGCTAAGGACAATGTGTCTAAATGGATTAAAGCGATATCCTTGCCTCATTGTGATGCTCTGACTATTGCAAAATTTTTAAACAAAAATATTTTTACTAGATTTGAAATGCCAAGAGTGATCATTACTGATGGAGGAAGTCACTTTAAGAATTTTAGAATGGATACATTACTTAAAAATATGGAATTAAATAAAGGATTGCAATAACTTATCACCCTCAAACTAGTGGATCAATAGAAGTATCAAATCGTGAAATTAAAAGAATTTTGGAGAAAACTGTGAATCCTAAAAAAGCTGATTGGTCTGATAGACTTGATTCTACATTATGGGCTTATAGGACTGCTTATAAAACTCTTATAGGAATGTCTTTATATAGGCTCATATTTG
Organism: Phalaenopsis equestris; assembly: GCF_001263595.1. Taxonomy (NCBI): domain Eukaryota; kingdom Viridiplantae; phylum Streptophyta; class Magnoliopsida; order Asparagales; family Orchidaceae; genus Phalaenopsis; species Phalaenopsis equestris. The sequence continues at coordinate 215,737 of NW_018165266.1, read as the reverse complement.
GAAAAGCTTGTCTATTACCAGTTGAGATAGAGCATAAAGTTTATTGGGTGATAAAAGAATTTAATTATAATTTAAAGGATGCTGGAGAAAAATAATTATTGCAATTAAATGAGCTCTAGGAAACTAGGAATGAATCTTATGAACATGCTCGAATTTATATAGAAAAAATAAAAATTTTGCATGATCAAAAGATTTTAAGAAATAATTTTTAGCCTGGATAAGAAGTTTTATTATACAATACACGATTGAAATTATTTTCTGAAAAACTTAAGTCCAGGTGGATGGGGCCATTTATTGTGACAAAAGTTTATTCTTATGGGACTGTAGAGATTAAAGATCCAAAAATTGGACATATAACCAAAGTAAATGTACATAGGTTGAAGCCTTGCATTGGAGAAAACAAGTCCTATTATAAAGAGACTTTAATGTTAGGTCTATCCGAGTAAAGCATTTGGATACATCAGACTGACGATGTTAAACCAAGAACTTTATGAAAGGAAACTCATAGTTATCGATGTGATTTGATCTTTATTTGTTTTTGTGTAGTATTGTGACTATCCTTTGCTTTTGTAGCATTATTTTAACACTATTTAAGGTATTAAACATGATCGGAATTTGAAGAAATTTGACGTTAGGTGAGTCAGTGTTCACTTGGATACTGACTCCTAGGTGCCAACAATCGGCGCCTAAGCGCCAGAGTCCTGTGATGATGGCTCCTAAGTGTCAGAAACTAGTGCCTAGGTGCCATAGCTTTTGAACGTGGTAAAAGCACCCCAAAGCAGTTTTTCTCCATGTTTTCTCTATAAAAATTGCCTAAACTTCATCCCTAATCTTCATACCCTTAAAAATTTGAACAGAGAAGAGAGTTTAGAAAGGGTTCAAGATCTTAATTGATTCCATGGAAAATAGGGAGAATGGAGTTGGAAATAAGTTTGTGCATTTTGATGCCCAAACTTATTTTAATGGATTCTTAGCGCTGAGTTTGGAGAAGGCAATGAAAAAGTTGGGGAAGATTGAAGAGGATCTTTCCAATCTACACAACAAGTTGCATGAGATGTATCACCAGTATGAGCATTTGAAGTGGCAGATGAAACTTCAAGCCGATCACTTAGCTAGTTATCAAGATGCCCAGGTAGCCCTGTATAGCAAGAACAAATAGATTAATGAAAATGAGGCTATTGAATTTTCTCATGCATTTGTCTTCTACACATTTGATTGAAGATATTTGGCATGTTAGAAGGGTGAAAAGAATGAGATAAATAGGGATTGATCATTAGAATAGGATTTATGTGTTTGTGCTTCATGTTCAGTTACTTTAGTAAAGAATGTGTTATGTATGTGCTATTGTGTGTTAGTTTGCTTGTGTTGATTTGCTTAAAATGGTGTTTATGTGTGATATTGTACTGTTATTTGGAAGTTATCAATGAAATTTTTGTTTTTGTAAGCCCCCTTGTTAGAATGTTGGAATTGACTTCAAATTGAAAAATGGAAAATAGAAGATGTTGGGGACAGAATAAACATGAGGTGTGATGTTGATAAGCCCCCAGTGTGTGCTATTTTTTTGCGTGTTTAATGTCAATTTAAATCCCCGGTAATGGTGCCAAAAACTTGACCTATCCTGAAATTACACAGTAATTTAACTTTCAAAAATATGGCCAATAACTTGACCCAATTAATATTAAGTAGTTAATGTGCAAAAATAAAAATATTTATAAAATAGATGAAATAGCTCACACACTAGTGGTTCTACTCAAGTTCATGTATTGCTTCAAGTAATATAGGGCTTTTATTAAAAACCTCAGTATCGATCCCATAGAGAATCACAGTAGGAAATCCCTTAAGCTAATTCTAGTCCACTACTATAAAGTCTTAATTTTGGAAGATGGAAATTCTTATGATAATAACTTAAATAAAAATATTTAAACTATAAAAATTAAAGTAAGAAAGACAAGTTAAAATGTGTTAAATGAATGCTAACAGAAATGTATCTAAGGGAATGCTAAAAGAACTAAGTTTACTAAACTAATTTCTAAACTTCAAAGTTAAATTTACTAAGACTAAACATAGTTTTTATGACGAGGAATTCAAATTTAAGAAAGCATCCTTTCCCTTTACAATGAGTATATGGATTGTGTAGAAATTAAAATCATTTAAAAATATATAAAATTATTTTGTGCCAAATAGAAGAAATAATATTCTTTACTTTCTTTCGAGTGCATAAAGAACATTGACTAATCCAGAGTTTGGTCTCTAATTCTCTCTATTCCTTTGGTTGGGCGGGAGGGATACTGGCTGCCACTCCAGAGCTCCCACTACTCACTCTCCCGAGGACCCGAGGACTAATAATCTCACATTAGTTTCCAATCAACTGGACCAAACCTGGGGTTTTAATCTGTCACCTAAAAATCTCCAATTCTGCATCCAACAAAGTATATTTCCTTATTTATTTGCACTCAATTCCATGGATGGCATACTCTCCCATGAAATCAAATGTGATTTTCCCCCTGTTGTAGAAATCATAGCCCTTTTCAAAACATATGTTTCTCAATATGTTTTAACATTTCAATTGGCCAGATCGAAAAGTAAATGAAGATCAAAGTCCAAATCATGACAAATTATTAACATTTAAAATCATAGAAAACAAAATCAATTCTTAACAAAATCATATTTCAAAGAAGGGCGAAGGATAAGGAAAACTACTCAAAATTCATGAGAAGGATACGCCAAAATACAAATTTCATTAATAAAAATAAATTTACAAAATAGAAGAAATAAAAGACACAACTTATCTCACAATCCTTCTCAAGAAAATCCTTAGAAGTTCTCTTCAAGCCTTTATCTCCTTACAAGCACTCTCAATTCTTTCTTAGAAGTGTAATAAAAAAGAAATTTGTCACCTTTCCTCTCCTTTTACAATCCTTGAAGAGATTCTCCAAGCCCCTCCTCTCACTCTCACGCTACATGCACACACACACACACATACTCACGCCCATACCACCTAAAACTCCTCTTGAAGCCCTAGACTTCCCTCTCTTTTATAAAAGGCTGCCTCCCTCCAAAAAGAATTTAAAATTCAAAGCCTCCCTCCAAAAAGAATTTAAAATTTCCTCCAAAATTCTATCCAAAAGTCAACTCTTTTGAATTCAAAAGACATGTCCATTGATCCAAGAGATGTATCCCATCATAAAAGAACTTTCCAAAGTGTCTAAATGCATTGAATCACTCCAAGGGGTGTTTTGAACAAGTGTTCCTTTGAAAATTTTCCCAAAATTTGTCTCGAACCACCTTAATCCGCAAAAAGTTATCTCTGGCACATCATGCGCTAGTTCTCTGGATTTTGGTGCATCTTGCGCAGGTTTGGCGCATCACGCGCCACTCTACAGCAACTCCACTGTTTTTCTCCGTTTGACTCCATTTCAACTCCTTTTTCCCAATTTTAGTTGTGTTTTGCTCCTAACAGATATACCTAAAAAATAAGCATCAAAACAACTTTTGTTTTAATTATAATTTCATTCAAAAATATGTGAGAAATGTAAAGTATATTAAGCATTGAAAGACATATCAAAATGTGTCAAGTCAAATTTTTTTTTTCTTGCTCGTTTTTACTCTTATTTGCACCACTTTTGCTTCAATTTCTCCAAAATTTCATTTCTTGTACCTGAAAAAAAAAAATGCAAAATATCTTCCTTTAAAGTGTAGTATCATTAAAAATATCAAAATTGAGCATAAAATATATATGAAAAGTAGGTAATTTTTAGGAGTGTCAGATGCTAAAGTAATGAGAAATTTTTTCTTAGAAGGCTTAGACTTGTTGTGTTACACTTAAAACCCAAGGAAAGAAATTTTTTTAGGTCTGACTCCTAAGCTCCAGACCATCCGCATAGCATGGCGTCCAGGCGCCAGTTCACCTGAACCAGCCGAAACTCAAATTTCTTGTGATTTAAGCTGAACCCACACCATTGTTAACACCCAAGCTTCTTTTTCTTCCTATTTTTCATGAAAACCAGTCCTAGAGTGCTTCATAGAGCACAAATCTTCAAGTTTCTTGGCTCAAAAACATTGGATTTCATCTTCTCAAAGTTAGATCTACATTTTGGCATAGTAATTTTGTGATTTCACCAAGGATTTTTCATACATTGAGTAGAAACCAAAAATATGCAAAAATATTTGATTTAGTGGTGAAAAATCCACGGATCAAACCTTTGTTAGCTTGAAAAAGCTTTACGAAGCCTATTTTCTTGATTTTGAAATTTGTTGGAAATTTTTTTCAAATTTATTTTAGATGGCTCCAAAGACAAAAAGGGGAAGAGGAAAAGAATCCTATGACGGTGCCAAATTTGTCAGTGTATGCACAAATTCGTTACAACAAATTTGCCTCTTCAAGAAAGTTTATTGTGGGGCGAAGTTTTTATCAACCTGGTGGAGCTATAGAGAATATTATTGTGGCACGTCAATGGGTGAGTTTCTGTTACTTTACTGTTGTTGTCGTCATTGTTGTGGTTAGAGATTTATGCAAATTTACCTGAAGTAGATGATGATGAAGTGTTTGTTTGAGGAAGAGGAGTTGAGTTTACTGCTGAGAGAATTAATGGGATATATGGTCTATCACCTGAGATTGATTATTTCTATTTAGAGTTCATTCCTTCTGAGGAAGAGTGGATCAGATCGTAGCATATTTGACTGATGGTCGTGGAGCCTGGAAGATTTGAAACGATCGAAAGATAAATTTTTATTCTTCCAAGCTCAATGCTACTTCAAAGACATGAAATTATTTTATTTCTACTTGCCTCATTCCTTCAAATTATTTAAGTGAAGTAACTTGAGAAAGAGCTATTTTAAATTACTGTATTCATGAAAGAAAACATATAGATGTGGATGCTCTTATTTGTGATGCTATTAATACTTCTGCGAGAACTAGTATGACTTCAGGTCTTGGATTTCCACCTTTGATATATATTATTTGTAAAGACTCTGGAGTTAAGTTTGAACATTGGGAAGAGCAGTTGAAACCACTTAAGCCAATCTTAAACCACTTAAGCCAATTGGGAAGGCTAATGTTGATATATATGGATGACCTAGAGATAGAGTTCAAGGTGCAGCTTATGCTTTTATTTATAGGTCTTCTACTTCCAGACCTTCTACTTCTATTGCTACTGAGCCTCCATCTGGATACTGGGATGCATTAAGCACCAGAATGATATGTTCCTAATGTAGTGTCATATGGAAGATATGGAAAACAAGTTTGATCATATGGCATATTTTGTTAGAATGAAGAGTTATTATGATGCTGATTATGATGAGGTAATGGTGAAATTCATGATGCAAGACCATGTAGTTGAATTTCCTACATGTCCTCGATTTACACCATTTGAGAGTCGTAAATCTATGGATGAAGATATTCCCTTTGATTCTGATGTTGATGAGGAGGAGGATGAGAATTAGATTTGTTCCCTATTCCCTAGTAGTTATGATTTTTAGATCTATCTTCTGTTGGACTATTAATGTATGATTTATTGTTCTGTACTTTTATTTTCACCGATACCTTTATTACTCTTTTGCTTAGAACTGAATATGTGTTAGAGTAGTTCTTTTACATTGCAAATTTTCAAGCTATTTCTCTTTTTAATTTAAAATGTCTACTACTCGGCACATTTTTTTTACTGTACCTGTATTGTTCTCTTGCTTAGAATTTCAAAATTTTCTCTTTCTTTATGTTTATTATAAACTTCACTTTTTAAACTAATTTAAAATTTAAGTTTAGGGGAAGAGAGAAAATTTTTGAAAAACTAAACCTTTTTCGTCCTAAGGAAGAATATATTTTCAAAAATTATTTTAATATAACCTGACAACTTGAGATAACTATGTTTTTTATTTTATAAATAATTTAGTAAATTTAAGTAAGAATTTTTAATAATAAAATTAATTTTGGATTTTAGATATTTAGTATAAGGGCATAAAATTTTGTTTTACCTATTTAAAATAAAGAAAATCGTATTTTTGAGAATGTTAAAGATCTTTGATTTTTATTTGAAAATAAAGAGTTGATATTTTATGAAAAATCTTTTTCAATTCTAATACACATTTATCAAGGAGATGTAAAACTGTTTTGAGTTTAAGAAGAGGATAGTGAAGTTTAAAATCATTAAAGACTATCTAGATATAGTAATCCTCACATGATATGTCAAGAAAAGGAAATGATTGAAAATGATCTTAAAAGAAAAAGAAAAAGAAAAAAACAAAAGAAAAAAAAAGAAAAGCAAAAATAAATAAATAAATAAATGTGAGGACAAGTTTGAGGAGATGCCTAATAAAAAAATGGCTTCACTTAAATCATCTTAAGGTAATGGACTTAATTATATTTGGTTTTTTTATTTTTTTAATCATAAATTAAATCTCATTTCTAAGAGTTGGATGAAAGCAAATGCTACATTTGAATTTATATTCAACAAAGTATTTTAAAGTTTATGCTTTTCAATGATTATCACATATTCTTTCTCTTCTACTCAATGATTGACCACCAATTAATAGGTAAGAGTGTCCATTCAAAATTGAGAGAGAGTTATATGCCATATCATAGCGGGTTACATATTAGAGATAACTATATTAAGCCCGTGCAACTTTTTATGACCCCATAAAATTTGAATGAATTTTCTTTGCATTAAATCTATCATCGAGAGGTAGGGAGACATTGTAAATGAAAATAGTGAGCAAACATTTTAAGGAAAAATTTGGTCACATTGATCAAAATTAAATAAGAATTTGAAAACCTCTATATCTCATTGGAAGAAACCCAATAAAACATCTATATGAAATCTAGTTTCTAAATCTTTCGACTGAATGCATTAATACGATTTAGTAATTATTTCTTGTTATTTTATCTTTTTAGGTTTTAATTTTAATTCATAATTCTAATTTTCATCTTATTTTATATTATTTGGATAAATAAAAAATCAAAATACTTACAATTCTTGGTATCTCATTTTTTATGAGATGATACTCTTTTTCGTCACATTATTACTTATACAATTTCATACTCTGTTTCTCATATTCTTATTTATCTTTATAAGATAATAGAGGTGGGAATCTTATTTGTATTCATAATAGTCAATAACAATCTTAATTAATGAAAGACCTTTATTTCATAAATTACTATTTTGATCATACTCTTTTGAATATTTTAAGAGATTATTACTATTATATTTTTCTAAGGAAATTAGATATTTGTAATCAATATACTATATTAGTGCATTACCTTGTAATTATAACTATCTATGTCATTTATAGTTTACATTAAGTCACTCAATCGCTAACATAAACACCTTGACCATCTAACACAAATAACTTTGATGTAATGCCCTAACACATCACTTTATATTAGCCATTAGATTTGGTTGAGATATATGAAAGTAACTTTATGTCAAGCAATGTCTGAATTGACCCCTGAAGCATATGCATATATCTATCTATCTATCTATCTATCTATATCAAAGGATGACATTTAACAATAACACTTCCCGTATGTGCTATCCATCCCAAATTTAAGCAATTTTTCGTGCCACAAACTACAGAATTTCAAGATAATATTTTTTACAAAAATATTACGATACTAGCAGGATAAAAATCAATTATTTTGGGTATCATTTGATAACTTTAGGAGAACTTATGACATTGTTTAATTTGGTTAGAGCACAGAATATATGATAACCATTGGAGTGAAGCAAATGCACACAACACCAAGATTCTCTCCATTTTAATATTTTTGCTTGAAATCTTTTGCTCGTCGTTCTTTTACTTCAGCATGAAGTAAATCTCTAACATCAAGATTTGATATAACTAAATTGTATATTTTTGATATATTTTTAATATATATTTTATATTTTTGTGCTTCAATGTCATTACAAACTTTTTAATTCATTCTTCATTACATGTAATGTATTGATTTCAAACTAAAAATTTAGGCGTTCTAACAAAAACACTAGAATTGATATTAGATTCATCATAATCCAAGTACCATGATATTTGACAGGGCAAGCATTTATGAGTACAAATAATCTTTAGTCTAACTTGCATAAGGTCAACAAAACTAACTAATATTGAATTTATTCTATAAATAGTTTTATACTGTATAAACTTGTTTGTTATTTTTTCTTTTGAGAGAACGTGTACATCACATGATTCAGCTACAGCAAAATATTTATTTGTTAGTGATATGCATTATAAAATAACATACCAGTACCAAATTCATTGAAACATAACTTGAAAACTTGCAATATCTAATCAACAACTTTAACTAAATCTTTTCCTAATAGATAACAACTTTAATCTCATGTTAATTGCCATCACGTAATAATTATATGAATAACATTAAGATCAACAAAATTTTAATAATTGCTAGATAGGAAAATACAATTGTAACAAAGCATATTAGGGCACATAATAGTAGCTTTTAAGAATTAACTGTTCAATCAACAAGCCAAAAACACAATATTCAATCACTTGGCATAATACCAATTATTTTATTTGTAACAACATTAACGTATTAAAATATAAATTTTAAAATCCAATTTTAATGCTCCACAATTAAAGCAAAAAAGCCCACATCATGCCTGTCTGAAATCATAAAAATTAAAAAAAGGAAATTATTAGAGCGATCACAAAAAGATAAAGATTTAGTAAAGATCACACAACAAGGAAGCAATAATACTAATAATAACAACTAATCTCCTAAAGAGGGTAAAACTGTTGCTTTTTATTGCACAGCTGGAGTGCTACAAGCGAAAATGAGTTGCTTCATCCAAACCCCACCGCCCAGGCACAGTTACCACTCAATTATGCCACTTCTCTCCATATCGATATAAAAAACTTTCCATGTCTTAAATCTTACTCCCTCGTTCTATCAGAAAAATAAAATTGTAATTTGGCGAGTGTTGTATGAACAAAAAATACAGGCCAGTTTTGTCTCCACGCTCTCCTTAAGATTATTTATTTATATGAAGATAACTTCAATTTCCAATTAGATTTGTGCTTTTGTAACCAACCGTACATTACATGAAGTATTAAAAAATAGAATCAGTCGAAGCCATCTTGGTGAAATAAAAATCACAAATTCAAATACAGTTATTCATAATGACAGAGCCATGTGGATAATATCAGCATGCACGCTATAAAGGAACACATACTGCAAGGCTTACTGAAACATTAGCTTGACCATTCCACAAAGGCATTTGATATATAAAAAGATGAGTTTACATACAGGTAAAAAATATACATCCTTATTTGAAAAAAAATTACATGGGAACATGTGATCGATGAAGAATTATAAAAATTGTTCTTTAAAATTCCTCGTGGATTCGCTTTTGGCCATGCACCTTCGAAGCCTTTTATGTTGTCACCATTGGTTTTCTATGACAATGGTATTCGGGGAAGTGATAATACCTGAAGCATCAAGTGATAAAAGTCATTTTGCTGAATCGTAATTATGAATTTTGCATGTGTAATAGAGCGTTCCAATGCACATTTCAAGTAACTCTTCCAACGCAAAAACAAAGAATATGCTTGCAGAGAAACTTTCCCATCACTGTTTAAGTTATGGTGATTTCATTGAAATAGTAAATACTACCAACAGAAGTACAGCTTATTCTTTAGCTTAGAACTATAATTATTCTTATTTCTTCCACATGAGTATAAATTCGTTAAATTATAGCTGTTTTTCATCGTCAACGCCATCATTAATCATATCCTAATTACATAGATTTAGCTGTAAGAATTCATAAGCATCATTCCTTTTGAATGCAACAAAAAGCTGTAAAATCCATTCTTCCTTCATTACCATTGAATGTTACAGGAGAAATTCATTATAATTTTATGCTAGTCTTTATATGTACCCTCAAATCAAATTAGCATTGATATATTTTTTTCCTTCCTAATTATATTACGTCACCTTACTTGTCTCATACATCCTTCTTAATTTTATTCGTGCCATTACCATCACTCGATGTGATTGTCGTCGACTTTCTCATTAGAGTTGCCATTACCAGTACTCCTATCCATTAACCATAATGCCTCATTATAGTTTCAAAACAATCTAGATACATCCAGATTAATCTCATAGATCACTTTTTTTAAGAGACCCAGATATTTACTGTAGCAAAAATAAAATGAAGATCTTTACTTGTCTGCATACTTTTCGTTAACTCGTCATCGTCAATATCATTAACAATATCCCAAGTATTTGGGATCTAATTTGTAAATCCTCTTTTTCCATTTATTCTTGTTTTAAGTGTTTCTAATTATCAAGACTGCTCTTTAAAAACCATTTTGAACATGCTTTATCCATTCTTCCATACTCTAATACTAATTTTGTCAAATCATCTAACAGACACATTTTCTACACTTCAATGTACAAGTTCAAACAATCAAGCTTTAGTTTTAATCATTTTATCCTCAATAGATATCCCTTTAATATTTCTTTTAAGACAATCGCTCCTTTACTTAACTTTTCTAGTGCATCCATATTAACACTCAATTTTTCTCAAATTCTAACTTCAATATCAATTACTATTTTATAGCCCAATATGCTGGTCCAAAAAACATAGTTGGTATAAGTACGCTTTTATAAACTTTGCCCCTCGATGATAACCTTTTTGTCACACAAACTGTCCAAGGCACCTTTTCATTCTAGTTATTTAATCAAACTCCATTTACTCATCTATACACCTATTTTTCTATATAAGAGATAGAGGATGCATAACTTTATCAAACCCATGCCATCAAATTTTCTAATCATATTACAGAACAATTATTAACAGCGTGCACTATAACATATACCTTCTTTTGATGCAATTAATTAAAAATTCCCTATCTTCTAAAAATTGCTATCATGATTCTTACTTTTTATTGATTTCTATGAATGTTTCACTAATTAAAACATGTCATTAACAATAATTACAAAATAAGACACATTGACATATATATCCTTTTTTAACATCTCCATAATTAATAAAAAAATACAGACTGAGTGTTGCTCTTTGATATAAACCAGAGTAATTGGAAAATCCCTAGATCTCTAATCGCTCTCTTAATTAATCTTATGTCTCAATTTCTATTTCCTTAGACCAAAGTTTATTATATAAATCACCACTAACATAATTTTTTTGCTTTACTTGGTGCCCGCTTCACAAGATTTCTAATTTTGCCAAGTGAATGCATGATCCAGACACATGGCATGTAATGAAGTGTTTTTAAGAATATGAGAATGGAAATATCAAAAGATAGAAGAAAAAAAACTTAATAATTTTAATAATGCTTTATTAAATAAACTTTCATGTTAGTATGAGTTTGTGATGAATCACTTTAGTTATAAGATTTTGTTGGATATTTTAGGTTTTGTTGATAACCTTCTTATAGTTTAACAAATACACTCACCCGTTGTGTATTTTTTTTCTTTTCCAAACTTGATTATGTGAGAAAAATAACATTTATTTAACAATGAGATGAATTTGAATGAATTTTTTTTTAATTGGAGTCTATAAAAATTTGTTTTGCAAACATTTTTTATAAGTAAATGTAATATGCATAAAATTAACTAACTATGAGTAAACTTTAAGAGAATATTGCTTTACTTTTTATTTTAAAATCATTCAGGTTACTTGGAAGATTTCTTTGTGAATTGTGCCCTTCTATTCCATTGAACTCTCATCTATTAATATTAAAGAGGCGGGATAGATGTTAAATTAGGACTGACTTAGCTTTTATGTGATTTTTTATGATAGAATTGCTAACTCTCCAACTTCCAAAATTTTCTTGCACAAGCTCTACCAAAGCACATAAATTTAATAACAAAAGAAAAATAGAAATTACCACTTGGATATCAAGATATTTTGTTCATGAAGTTTAATGTAATCTTCTTTTAACATGAGAACAAATACGAGAAAAACAACCAAAACTTCACAAAAACAACAGTCGAATAATAGCACAATAATATCACAATAACACCATAATAAAACCACAATAATATCGCGATAACTCAAAAACACAACCAAAATATCACAACAATATCATAATAATATCACAATAAGACCGCAATAACATCACAAAAACACCTGAAAGACACTATAATAATAACAATGAAAGACACTATAATAATAACAAAATAATATCATAATAACACTCAAATAACATCAGTTAAATACCACCATAGAGCCGCCATAATATCACTAAAATAACGCCATAATAACACATAAATAACACCACAATAATACCACAAAAACATCATAATAACACCGTAATAACACCATTCGAATAACACCACAAAACTGTCACAATCCCACTCAAATAACACCACAATAACAACACAATAACTCTAAAAAATACCGCAATAACACCTCAATAACACCATAAATTACTGCAATAACACATTAATAATACAACAATAACACTGCAATAACACCTCAATAACACCATAATAATACCACAGTAATGTCATAATAACACCAATATCATTAGTCGAATACCGCCACAGAGCCGATACAATACCACTCAAATAACACCTCAATAACACCATAAAAATAACACTAACACCGTAAAAATACAACAATAACACCATAATAACACCACAATAACGCCACAATAACACAACAATAACGCCACAATAATATCACAATAATAACTTAATAACATCACATATTATTGCAATAACATTATAAAATAATATCGGCATTACAAACGCAGCTAAACTCACATTCATTTTAAACTTTTCGCCATTATTTTCAGATTCCATCACCTCCATTTAAACATCTCATCATTTTTTTAGATTCCATCATTTCCATTTCAAACTTCTCACCATTTTTTTTTTATTCCATCATCAATATTTCTCGTCTGACGAGAGAGAGAGAGATTGAGAAAAAATGCACTGCAAAACTCTACCAGATGGCGTTAGAAGAAGATGGAGATTTATTCGACGCAAATGATTTTGTTTCCAAAGTAATAAGCTGGATCGGGTCAGGTCATGCATTAAAATACAACGCGTTTCATTTTTTATTCAGTGGGACTGTCACTTATAAGTAAATATTAATATTATATTGTTATTAGAACTAATAATATAATTCTTTAAATTAATGTTATTAAATTTTTATGTAATTAGAAAGTATGTAGAGGGCAGGTAAATTCTTGGGAATTGACAAAGACTAAGAATATTAAGGTTATAAGAGGTGGGTGTTTTTAATCATTTTTACTTGTTTAAATAAGTTAATAATATTTAAGACCTTTTTATGATGTGAATCATACAGTTATTATATGTAGGGGTGTAAACGAACCGAACACTAACGAACAGAGTTTGTGTTCGTGTTTGGTTCGTTCGAAATTAAGTTTATTTGAAATAAACTCATGTTCGAAATTGTTCGTGAAGTCATTGTTCGTGTTTGTTTCTTAACAAACGAGTCAAACACGAGTTGTTCGCGAATGACGAGCCAGTTTGACATCCCTAATATTAATATATTTAAATGATAAATTATATTGATTATATAGCTTATATTATATAAATGCGTAATATGTATATTAGTATATTACTAATATAATGCATTAATATATTATTGTTATTAATTTATTATAGATTATAATTTAAAAAATTTAATGTTTTAAAATATCATCAATTTTTTATATATAATTATTTTAAATTATTTTATATTTCGAACAATAATGATTCGAGCACGAACGAACGCATCAGTGCTCGTGGTTGGTTCGTTTAACTAACCGAATGAAAAAAAAATTGCTCATATTCGTCTCGTTTATTTATTGAACGAATCGAACACGAACTCATTGACGAACCGCACACGAACTGTACGCGAACAACACACGAACTGTACGCGAATAACGAGCCTCCCGTGATCCCTTGACCGAGCGCTGCCCTAGTTTGCGTCTGCCCTGATCGTCCGCATCTGATCGCCGCTTCTCGTCGCGGCTCTCTCTCCGACCGTCCTCGCTGGCTTCCGCGATTGTCTCCCGCGCCTTCCGCAACCGTCTTCCGCGACCTCCCGCGTCTTCCGAAATCCTCTCCCGCGACCGCGATTGTCTTCCACGCCTTCCGCATCTTCCGCGATCTTCTTCCGCGACCAGTTCCGCGTCTTCCTCGGTCGTCTTCCGCGATCGCCGACTTTCTTCCACGATCGCCGACTTTCTTCTGCGACCAAGCAGCCAGTTCCTGCCGAGCTCAATGACTAAGTATGGCCATGCCCGCAACTCCTCCTTCACCAGTGATGTTACTTCTAGCCACCCCTCCGCGACTGGGCCTCCATTGCCTAGCAATTCAGACAGTAATTATGTCCTCATCACCAGCCACCAACTCACCGGCCTAAATTACATCCAAT
>NW_018165266.1:200116-201018 GCF_001263595.1 Phalaenopsis equestris | reverse complement strand
TCGAGGGCGCGTGATATTGGCGAAAATTTTCTTCTCTATAACACGGCTAAGGAAATCTGGGATGCTGCCCTGGAGAACTATTCTAGTGTGGAAATTCTAGTGTGGAAAATACAAGCGAACTATTTGCTGTTGAGACCATTCTTCATGACTTTTGTCAAGGTGACATCTCTATTACCCAATACTTCAATACTCTTACTCGGCATTGACAGCAACTAGATCTATTCGAGGTGTACACTTGGAAGTGTCCGGAAGACTTTGTCATATTTCGCTAAATTATAGAACAGAAACACAACTTCAAATTTCTTCTCGGCCTCAAATCTGAGTTTGACCAGACTCGCTCACGGATTCTGAATTCGAAACCTCTTCCAACAATTCGTGAAGCTTTCTCCGATATACGCCGCGAAGAGAGTCGCCAAAAGGTCATGTTAGGTGCTTTCTTGTCCACTACAGCCCTCACGTTTGTGTACAAACCCAACCCAAACAACCCCGCCAACGCCAGGGCCGCCCCTGGTGTGACCACTACCGTCGTTCTGGTCATACTCGGGATACGTGTTGGTGGATTCATGACGTGTTGGTGGATTCATGGCAAACACGCCAATGGGAAACCCAAACGGGATCATCGGGCAACTGCCACCAGCACCACTGAAGCCTCTCCAGAAAGGAGTCCATTCAGCGAAGAACAGGTTCATGCCCTCCAGAAGATGCTCGGTCAGTTGTTACCAGTCCAGCTTACAAATGTGGCATCGGGTGCTACCGGCCTTGTTACCTATCAAGGTATTTCCCCATCCGCTTTCGTCTTGGATTCAACCTCTTCTCGCCCCTGGATTGTTGACTCAGGTGCCTCCGATCATATGACCGGGGATGTCTCCTTATTAATGGATTACCGGCCGTGTAATCCGACC
>NW_018165266.1:199391-199904 GCF_001263595.1 Phalaenopsis equestris | reverse complement strand
TTGACAGTGCTGAGTTGCGCAGTGGTCTCTATCTCCTCAATAAACCCTCTGTCAGTCTAGTCTCACCCACCGGGGGTCTTCCAGTATCAAGCTGTCTTGCTTAAATCCGCTTAGTACATCTGTATTCCATTCCAACATTAATAATGATAGTGAAATCATGTTACTTCATTATCGTTTAGGTCATCCCAACTTTATGTACCTGGGGAAACTGTTTCCTCATTTATTTATTAATAAAAATCCTACCTCTTTTAATTGCGAATTTTGTCAACTTGCCAAACACACTCGCACTTCATTTCCTCGATTATCATACAAACTCACTCGTCCCTTTTCTCTAATCCATAGTGACGTCTGGGGTCCTCGTGAAAAAATTATTTCTGGGGCTCAATGGTTCGTATTCTTTATTGATGATCACACACGGGTGACGTGGATCTATCTTATGCATGACAAATCAGAGGTAAGACTAATATTTCGTGCATTCTATCAAATGATACTCACTCAATTTGACACAAAAAT
>NW_018165266.1:173235-198678 GCF_001263595.1 Phalaenopsis equestris | reverse complement strand
GGCTCCAAAACCCTCTGAAACTCACTCAGGTACGGAATCTATAGACACTAGTGATTATGAGCTTACCCCGCCTGTGAAAGATGATTCTGATGTTCCGTGCACTCAACATCCTATTGCTCGATTTGTTTCATATGAGAGGTTATCTCCTCCCTATCGTGCATTTGTAACTGCTATTGACAGCGTAAAGGTTCCAAATTCTATTCAAGAAGCTCTCTCACACCCGGAATGGAGAAAAGCTGTGAATGAAGAAGTTGCTGCACTAGAAAAGAGTGGAACGTGGATTGTGTCTGATTTGCCCAAGGATACGAGACGAGTAGGATGCAGGTGATTATTTACCATCAAATGTAAGGCGGACGGAAGCATAGATCGGTTAAAAGCCCGACTGGTTGCAAAAGGTTATACTCAGTCATACGGAATTGACTACTAAGAGACATTTGCCCCAGTAGCCAAACCGAACTCCATTAGAATCCTACTCTCCATTGCAGCAAACCGAGACTGGCCTCTTATGCAACTTGATGTCAAAAATGCATTCCTTAATGGAGATCTTGAAGAAGATGTATACATGGATTTACCGCCTGGTCTTGAAGGGTCATTCCCTAGTGACAAAGTATGCAAGCTCCAAAAATCTCTGTATGGTCTCAAACAATCTCCCCGTGCTTGGTTTGCCTGATTCACCAATTTCGTAATCAAGTGCAGTTATACTCAAAGCCAGACTGATCATACAATGTTCACAAAAAGATCCGAGAAGAAAATTGTTGTACTTATTGTGTATGTGGATAACATCATTCTTACCGATGATCACACTGAAGAATTGACAAAGCTGAAGAAGTTCCTAGCCCATGAATTTGAAATCAAGATCCTCGGAGACTTGAAGTTCTTGTTGGGAATGGAAGTTGCAATATCTAAAATGAGGATAGCCGCAACTCAAAGGAAGTACACATTGGACCTATTGAAAGAAACTGATATGCTTGGATGCAAACCAATAGATACTCCAATAGACCCGTATAAAAAGATTGGAATGGAGAATGATAGTTTACCTGTCGACAAAGGACGATATCAACGGCTTGTTGGAAGACTTATTTACTTATCCCACACCATACCAGATATAAGTTTTTCAATAAGTATAGTAAGTCAATTCATGAACCGTCCTACTGAGGAACATATGGGAGCTGTCAACCGTATCTTAAGATACCTAAAGATGACACCTGGGAAAAGATTATTATTCAAAAGGAATGATACTCAAAAGGTAGAAGTCTTTACCGATGCTGACTAGGCAGGAGATATATCCACCCGACGATCAACCTCTGGGTATTGCTCGTATGTATGCGGCAATCTAGTGACATGGAGAAGAAGTAAGAAGCAATCGGCAATCGGTGGTATCTCAGAGTAGTGCAGAAGCAGAATACAGAGCACTGACGCTTGGTATCTGTGAAGGAATGTAGATAAAAAGATTTCTCAAGGAGCTTGAAATTATGGGAGAAAATAAATAGGAGCTTGGAATTATGGGAGAAAATTCTATCAAGATGTTCTGTGACAATCAAGCTGCAATCAATATCGCAAAGAATCCTGTTCATCATGACCGAATGAAACACATTCAGATTGATAAAAACTTCATTTCAGAAAAAAGTGGACAATGGAATCATTGAAGTGGTCTATACTCCTAGAGACCAAACCACTGACATTCTCACTAAGACTCTCCCTAAATCCAATTTTGATAAGCTAACCAACAAGTTGGGCATGTACAATATGTACAACCCAACTTGAGGGGGAGTGTGGACTTACGCTCTTTATTATTTACGTTATTCCATTTAGTACTTGATATATTTTTGTCATGGTATAAAAAGAGTAATTCTTTAATTATAAGGTATTTATGTTTATTTCATAATTATAGGAATTACTTAATTGTAGGAAGATTTTTTTTCTCTTTTATCTCTTGTACTTGCCTATTTATAGGCGGATTATCTATGCATTCAGTGAGTAAAAAAGTTATTCAAAATTTCACAATATATATATATATATTTATATAAATAATATATTATATAAATATATAATATCTATATTAGTATATTACTAACATAGCATATTAATACATTATTATTATTAAATTATTATATATTATGATTTATAAAATTTAATTTTTTAAAATATCATAAATTTTTTATATATAATTGTTTTAAATTATTTTATATTTCAAACAATAACAATTCGAACACGAACGAGCGCATCACTGTTCGTGTTTGGTTCGTTTAACTAACCGAATGAAAAAAAATTGTTCACGCTCGTCTTGTTTACTTATCGAACGAATCGAACACGAACTCATTAACGAACCGAACACGAACAGCTCACGAACAACGAGCTTTTTTGACAGCCCTAATTGATTTAGGTGTTAGTCAAAGCAAGTAAAGCGAAGTGTTAAAACTTTTTAAAAGGTTATTTATATCGATATGAGTACTTATTTTCTTTTATACATTAAATTAATGTTTTATTAAATAAATTATTACTTTATTAAATGATTTAAAACAAACATTTCATTCATGTTTGACAATTTAAAAGTCTGAAATTATATCATAAATGTGATAAAAATAACACACAAATCAAAGTATACTTTAAAGGATTTAAAATTGATATGAAATGAAATATAAATGTTAAGTCATATAGGATTACCCCAGATAATACTGATTAGAGAAGCGATGTACTAGTGCACGTTAAAGAAAATGATAAATATGTACATTCAAGTACAATTTTGAGGGTACCTTCTGGTACATTCCGGTGCAATTCAAATTCGAAGAAGAATATCCATAATTCTTCCTTGATGATTTACCACATCTAACAGCCGTGCGAATGCTAAATTCTAAATCTGTATCCAAGGTACCCTATAAAATGGCGGTTAAAGAGCTGCAGGAGTTGAAGAGTCAACTTCAGGAGTTACTAAATAAGAGGTTCGTCAGACTTAGCACCTCATCTTAGGGAGCTCTAGTATTATTTGTGAAGAAAAATGACAGGAGCTTTAAGATGTTCATTGAATACAAGGAGTTGAATGAGCTCACAATTAAAAACAAATATCCACTGCCGATGATTGACGATTTATTTGATCAGTTGAAAGGAACCATTGGATTTTTAAAGATTGATCTGACATCTAACTATCACTAGGTGAGGATTAAAGAAGGCATACAAAAACAACTTTCAGGACCAAATATAGGCACTATGAATTCGTAGCAATGCCATTTGAACTAACTAATGCTCCAACAGGTTTTATGGATCTGATGAACAGTGTCTTCAGACAATTTTTTGATATTTTTGTGATCAGCTTTATAGATAATATTTTGGTGTATTTGGGGGTTGGAGTCAATCATACAGATCATTTACATGTTGTGCTACAGGTTTTGAAGGAGTATACACTTTATGCCAAACTTGCTAAATGTAAATTTTGGCTTAAAAGTGTAGATATCTTTTTGCGCATTATCAATGCAGAAGATATATTTAAGGACCATAATAAGATTCAGACGATTGTAAATTTTGCCAAGGCCTGATACTAACATTGAAGTCAGTCTGGCAAAGTATAATAGGAGATTTGTCGAGGAGCTCTCAGAAATTGCTATGACACTATCAAGATTAACACGGGGAAGGAAGTGAAATTCGAAATGTCAAATCGGTGTGAAGAGGCTTTTCAGAAGCTATACTTGCTTAATGTCTGCTCCAGTTGTGGCCATTCCTTCAGGTTCTGATGCATTTCAGATTTTCAATGATGCATCTTTAAGGGGTTTAGGTTGTGTACCTACGCAACATGAAAGTTTATTGCATATGCATCACGATAATTAAAGAATCATGAAAAGAACTATCTTACACATGACTTGGAGCTTGCACTAGTTATGTTTGCGCTTAAAATATGGAGGCATTATTTGTAAGGAGTTTGATGCGATGTTTTTACAAACCACCGTACTTCAAAATATATTTTTACTTAGAAAGAACTGAATCTCAGGTAGAGGAGATGGCTCGAGTTTCCTAAAAATTATGATTTGGATATTCAATACCATCCGAGGAAAGCGAATGTAGTGGCAAATGAGCTTAGCCAGAAGGCTTTAGGTAATTTGAGCTATTTATTTACTCAACAGAAATAGTTACTTGAAGACTAAGAGAAGTTAAAGCTATCTATATGATAATGATAGTATGGTTCAATTATATCAATTGACAGTGCAATCAACTTTGAAGAGCATAATTGAATATTCTTTAGCCAGAGATAACAATATTCAGAAAATCCCATAACAAATTAAGGCAGGCGGTTTGGAGAGGTATGTGCTAGATCAAAATGGTTTATTGAAATATAAAGAGAGGCTTTATGTTCTAGATGTTGATATTCTTAGAAAAGAAATTCTTAAGGCCCATTTCTTTGGCTATACTATTCGCCTAGAGAGCAATAAAATGTATCAGGACGTTAATGAAACATTTTGGTGGAAAGGATTGAATAGAAGTGTGACAGAATTTGTCACTAAGTATCTTTAATGTCAGCTGGTAAATGCAGAACATCAACATCCTAGTGGTCAGATGTAGCCTTTACCGATTCTAGAGTGGAAATGGGAGGAGATTGCGATGGAATTTCTGATTGGGTTGCCTAGATGATGTTAAGTTCGTAATGCTATGTGGGTAATCATTAACAGATTTAATAAGTCTACTCATTTCTTACCCATTAGAAAAACAAATCCAGTAGAGAAATTAGCCAAATTATATGTGGATCATACTATGAGGTTGCATGGAGTGTCAAAGTTTATTATCTTCGACAGAGATGACATGTTTACTTCTAGATTGTGGAAGAGGGTTCAAGAAGTTTTGGGTACACGACTGACTTCTAGTATAATATTTCACACAGACAAATGATAAGTCAGAGCGGACTAATCAGACTTTTGAAGATGTACTAAGATTATGAGTACTTGAATTTGGTGGAGGTTGGGAATCATAAGTTTACTAAAATTTACTTACAGTAAGAGTTATCATGCTAGCATTGAAAAAGCTCCATCTAAAGCCTTGTAAGGAAGAAAGTGTGGGATATCATGTTAGGTGGAATCAGGTCAAAGAAAGATCATTGGAGTTGATTTGGTTGATGATGTTACTAAGAAGATTAGATTGATTAGAAACAAATTGAAGATTGTGTAGGATACAAAGAGAAAATATTATAACGTCAAGCATAAACCTGTTGAGTTTGAAGTTGGAGATTTGGTTTTTATCAATGCCGCTCCATTGAAGGGTATACAACATTTTGTGAAAACAGAAAAATTGAGCCCAAGATATGTCAGTCCATATGAGATTGTGGAGAGGATCGGGAATTTAGCTTACAGATTGGCTTTACCAGCTTTTATGTAGGGAGTGCATAATGTTTTTCATATTTCTTAACTCAGAAAATATATTACAAATGAAGCTAGTAGAGTAATAGCAAACTCAATTGATATTAAGCCAGATTTAACTTATACTGAGGAGTCTGAAAAGATTATAGATTATGATTTAAGGAAACTGCGAAACAGAGATTCATTTTTGTGAAGATTTTATGGAATTATGGGTCGGAGAAGGTGCAACATAGGAGAAAATTTCTCAGATGCGAAAAAACTATCCACAGCTTTTCATTTAAGACATGTTTATTTTTGTATTAAATCTTTTAAAATTTCGAGAACGAAATTTTATTAAGGAGATTTGTTCTATTGCAAACAATTTGTTATAACTTCTACATACAGTACCACAGGTTTAGTTAAAACATCTAAGCATCACAAAGGAGTACTTGATTATGTCAAGAGAAAGATGCGCCTAAAAATCACTTCAAAAGAAAGAGCTAGCTAAACTACATTATTCAAATCAAATTTGGTTTCTGTTTGATCGCTTTAAACAATTTGATGCAATTTCCAGGAATCTGAGCTGTATTAATTTTAGTCTCAAGTTAAAAGTAACATTGCAAGCCTATCAGTTTGAATAACACGTAAAAATGAATTTAAAGAAACTTTACACTGGAAATGATTAAGATCTCCCGAGACGTAATCAAGGAATAGTACAAGTAAATCATGTTGTGGGCCGTGTCATTGTAGATAGGCCACGCCCAATCTGAGAAAATGGCTGATAGCTTCCACCCGTATCTTCCTCCGTTGCTGTTAAGCACTAAAGCAGTTAAACTTAAAACCAAAAAAAAAAAAAAAAAAAAAAAAGAAAAAAAAAAAATAAATTTAATGCATTAAAATCAAGCAAGCTAGAAAGATCCAACAATAGAAGTATAAGTATCCTTTAGAAATATCCAAGAAAATAGTAATACAGATTTCTAATGCTAAACATATTTGATGATTTGTGACTGTGGTCGATTACTACTTTTTTTTTTTAAACTTTCGTGCATAAATTGCAAGAGATGGAAGAATGTCCATCCCGCAAGCGAGTAGTAGGGTGCACAAGGATCAATTCCAAATTTAAATATCTGAGAGTAGCAACTAGGCAAACTGTAAATAAAAATTTACAATTTTGAATTTATGATGGTTCAGTCAACTAGGTTAAGCAAGCAAGCACTGCATCAACACAACAAATCTGTACCTAACCACAAAAGATAAAAAATGAAAAACTGCACAAGTTTTATCAGAAAATATATATATGAAAATTTATCACACAAAAGATAAGAAAAGTGACATATTCAATAAAACCTAAGACGTGGAAAGGAAATTTAGCACAATCAACTTAAAAGTTTCATGAAAGAAGAATGTAAAGAATTAATTTCTCTTGAAAACTTACCCATTTCCTTAATGGGTTGGGATTATATAGTCTTACAATATTTACAAGTAAAACTGTGATTTTTTCTATTTAAAAATAGGACCCGTCATTAGATACAAATCTCAACATTTCCCCCCAAGATGGGCAAAATATATCCACTAAGCTCATCTTGTCATATAACCTAGACAAATCTAATGAGTGAAGTCCTTTGGTGCGAGGCATTCAACCACTTGCTCTCCAGTGGCTATATGACTTAACTCTAGCAGTCTGTTATTAAGCTTTTCCTTGACGAAAAACTTGTCAATCTCCACATATTTGGTTCTATCATGTTGCACCGAGATGTTGGCAATGCTGATCGCTGACTTGTTGTCGCACCGCAACTTAATTTGAGCTCCTTAGTCCACCTTGAGCTCTCAACAACGCTCTCAGTCACATCATC
The DNA here is from genome assembly GCF_001263595.1 of Phalaenopsis equestris. Taxonomy (NCBI): domain Eukaryota; kingdom Viridiplantae; phylum Streptophyta; class Magnoliopsida; order Asparagales; family Orchidaceae; genus Phalaenopsis; species Phalaenopsis equestris. The sequence continues at coordinate 191,510 of NW_018165266.1, read as the reverse complement.
TCAAAAACTACTAAGGCCAAGGCCCGATAGTCTATCTCTGCTATTGACCTCACTACTACTGATTGTTTCTTGCTCTACCAAGAAACCAAGTTGCCCTCTACGAACATGCAATATTCAGATATGAACCTCCTGTAATCCTTACAATTCGCCCAGTTAAAATCAAAATAACCCTCAATGCTTACATGCCCATTCTTCATAAAGAACAAACCCCTCCCTGGTGCACTCTTCAGGTACCTCAGAATTTGGCATATTACATCCATACAATTCTTCTTCGGATCATGTAGCGACTCATCACACTTACTGCAAATGATATGTCGAAATGAGTGTGACTCAAATAAATAAGACGACCTGCCAACCTATGGTACCTCTTGCGATCAACTAGCTCTCCTACCTCTTCGCTCAATTTTCCCTTCTCATTAATTGGTGAACTGCAGGCTTGCATTTCAACATGTCTGTCTGTGTGAGCAAGTCTAACACATACTTCCTCTGAGATAGAACAATCCCCTCTGTTCCACGAGCCACCTCAATTCTGACAAATTATCTAACCTGTCTCTGATCCTTCACCTCAAACTCTTTGCCCAAACTTGGCTTCAGTTGAGCAATCTCTCCCTCAGCTTCCCCAGTGACAATCAAATCTTCCGTATACACGAAAAAAATAGTAATGTGACCACCATGTAATTAAAACAAGACTGCATGGTTGACATTTATTTGTTGACAACCTATGCCGACTATTTTTTTCCTGAACATGTCAAAGCAAGCTCGAGGAGACAGTTTCAAACCGCATAGTGACTTTCTCAATCTACATATATTACCCACAGTTTGGTTGTGTTGAAGCCTGGGAATATCTTCATGTATACCTCATTTAGCAGTTCCCCAAGAAGAAACAGATTTTTCACATCAAGTTAGTGTAATCTCCATCTATCATTCATAGCCAGAAAGACTAGTGTCATGAACGATGCTCATCTTTGCCACTGGTGCAATTGTCTCATTATAGTTGATGTCAGACGTTTGACTATATCATTTCGCCACCAACCATGCTTTGCAGCGATTAATCTTTCCTTATAAGATATGCTTCACCGTGAAGGTCTCATTTGCATCCGACTGTCGTTTTCCTTGAAGGAAACAACTCGAGCTCCCATGTCCTAATCTTATTGATAGCAACAAATACCTCTAACATTGCATTCTTTCACTTCGGATCCTCCTTAGCTGCCTGCCAACAATTAGGTAAAGAAACAGTGTCTAAAGATGAAATAAACGCTTCATGTAAAGGTGATATATTAGTGTACGAGACAAACTGGGCAATGTCATGTGAAGAATCAAAACAATCAGAATTATAATGATCAAAAGGATGACCCGCATTGTTGCGCGAGATCCTCTTTAAAAGTCTGGGAGTGGGAAGAGAAGAAAGAGGAATCATATCACTTGTGTAATCGAATTCCGAGGTGGATGGTGTAGGTGTCGGGGTAGACCAGAACAAAGGACTTCTTGGCACGAATAGCATAGTAGAAACTGTTCCCTCATTTTGCCTTTTCCTCCTTGTATCCAATCTCAGGTCCCCTTGAGCTTGAGTCTCACCACAGGATGAGGCTTCGTTCCCACCAGTATCAATCTCTCACAATCACTACTCTCCCCCTATTGCCTAGCACATTCAACATTTAATGAGTCACAAAAGGGTGAGGTCACCTCCAAGGTGTAGTATGGTTCAAATTATCTAAATATCACATCCATAATCACAATCTCTTCTCAATTGGGCTCCAACAAACACCCCCCTTCTGAGTGGCAGAAAAGCTCACGAAAATACACTTCACAGCTCTGAAATCCAACTTCCCTATTGATAGTCTATTATCTTTCATAAAACATACACAACTAAATATCTTCAATGGGAGGATCCCACCTTTATCTCTTTTCAACAATTCATAAGGAGATCACTACTCAAACGCTTTCAAGTGCATTCTATTAAACAATTGAACAGTTGTCAAAACATCTTGGCCCCATAAATGCTTTGAGACATTCATCGAGATCAATATGCTCCTGACTACCTCTAAAAGATGTCGATTCTTTTTCTCTAATACCCAGTTTTTCACCAGTGTGTATGGATAAGTGATTTGATGTTTTATATTCCTTGGGCTGACTGGTACTCCCAAAATGTCTTGTTGATATGCCATGTCTCGTTAATAGATCTCGATACCTTCACTACTGCACCATATTGAGTCTGAATCGCCTTTTAAGTGCCTTGAAAGCACGTAAGCATATCATTTTTATTTCTCATCATGTATAGCCAAATAATATGATAAAAAATAATTGATAAAAGCTACAAAATATTTGTAGTCATTATAAAACAAGGTCCTCGTACATCTGAGTGCACCAAATAAAAAACACAAGAACTATTACCAGAACTAACATAAGAAATTTTAGAGTTCTTACTAAACTCACATGCATCACACAGAAGTTTTTTTTTATTTTTTCATATAAAAAAGGAAACAAACGACTCAACATACTATATGAAGTGCCCATAAGCTTGTAATGTAGCAACAACACATCCACCACATTCCAGATCCTCCTACTACAACACTGTCTACCATGGATGTAAAGGCTGAATCAATCCCCTCTATCCAAGTACCAAAGTCCACTATGCCATGTACGAGTCTCAAATCTCCGACCAGTCCCCTTCTACCGAAAGATCACCTTGAGAATATCAAATAAAACAATACATTTTAGTTGGTGTATAAAGACACTAATGGATAAAAGATTCACTGGAAAGAAATGAACATGCAAAACATTAGGCATAGTCATAAAATTAGTACACCTAATTGAGTCCTTATCAAACACAGACTGTGTTGTACCATTAATACTGAATGCTCTCCGGAACTGCTAAGTGAGAACATGAAAAAAAACTCACTAGTAGCACTTGTCACACGTCGAGATGCACCAGAATCTACTATCCATTCTAATGATCTTGTGGTGAATATAGAGACAAGAAAAGGTACTACCTTTGGTTGAGTGGGTATAAGAAGCAGCATTCCCCATGGATGCATCCTCAGTCAAATAACCTACTGCTCTCTGCTTCCTCTTGAACATCTCTAAGAGCTCGTAATCTTCATCAATAAAGACTACCTATCTCTTCCTCATTCTCCATCACCATCAGATTCGTCTGTGGCATCTCTTGCACCCCTTGGCCCCAACGATTATGACCACAACGTCTAGACTATCCATGCTCACCCTACTCTCTCTTCTTGAGTGGCTTTAGACAATTCTTGCTCCATTATCACACTTTTCCACAGTTGTAGCACATGTAGGTCACCCCTAGGCACTTGTCATACCTGAGCGCAAGACAACCAAAGTTGATCGTGCACCTGGAAGCTTTCTCGCCTCAGAGTGTAGCCTCATGCGGCTCTCCTGTTGAATAACGATGATGACCTTATCCAGTGAAAGAATCCTTGCATGGGCTAGGAGAACCAATCTCTGATCAAAGAACTGGTTCAGATGAGCCAGAGACTGAATAATACTCATCTGTGCAAAGATCTCTCACTTCTTGTACTTGACATATGTGAGAAGTGATCAAGATCTTACCACAGTCGCTCCAGCTCTATGAAGTACTCCTGAATTGATCACCTTTTACCACTCCCTCTATATCACACAGAATCTGGAACACCTTCAAGTGACTCCCAGTCCCAGAATAGGTCCTCTTCAAGTTTGCGCAGATGTCATTCACCTTTCGAATGCTATCCACTGATGTCGCAATCGATAGAACCATCGAGTTGAGTAGCCAGATGTAAATCAATGCATGTGTGGTCCTCCACTCATCCCCCTCAACATGTCACTCTTTGGCTCGACCCCCATCAGGTATCCTTCTAGTATCTTCCCTACTAGAACGACCTCGATACGATGCAACCAATTCAGATAAGTGGCTAGTGCATCAAGCTTTAGCTCCATAGGAAGGATCACTAAAGAAAAACCAAGAATTTCAGAATTAGCATCAGACTTACTTCCAATGAAAAATTAGCGACTGCTTAGAGCCGATTTAGCATCACAACGTGATTTTGCTTCAAAAAAATCAACACAAAAAAGCTACAAAGGGTGGTCGACGCATGCCCGACGCTATAGCGTCGGTCATAGCCAACGCTAATCTCACTTATTAGTGCAGTCATGACCGATGCCGATGCCCTAAAATAACCCTCTCGTGAACCTCAACTCCACTTCACGCTCATTTCCTTCCTTCGGCTTTCGATCTTCGCCTCCATCGCCTTCGACCTTCTACGAAAAATTCGGGTTCGATTCATCCTTCCAATCCCATTAAAGGTGAGAAATCTTTTTCCACGCTTCCAAGTTATTGTTTAACATAAGTTTTCATCTTTTAATTCATCTTGCATAGGATAGATCCAAAAATACATAAGTTTTGCTCAAGTTTTTTTTCATATTTCATTGTTAGTTATGCAATGCATATGGATTTCATGGTTTTCCAGGCATATAAATACATAAGAAATTTGTGCTATGTATTAAAATTTTGGTGTGAAATATGTAAATGCACAAGAAAAATGTAGTATGTATGTAAATATGAAATTTGGTTGTGAGATATGTGAATGCATAAGAAATATTGTGCTATGTATGTAAATATAAAAATTTAGGTGCAATTTGTGAATGCATAAGAAAATTATGGTATATATGTAAATATGAAGAAAATTGTAGTATGTATGTAAATATGAAATTGAGGTGTGAGATATGTGAACTTATAAGAAATTTCTTCATATGTATGTAAATATGGAAATTTAGGAGTGAGATAGGTGAATACATAATAATATTGTGCTATGTATTTAAGGTTGAAAATGTAGATGCGAGATATGTAAATATATAAGAAATTTTGTTATATATGTAAATATGAAAATGTAGGTGTGATGTGTAGGTGCACATAGCACCTAATGTGTTATGTATGTATATAAGAAAATTTAGATTGGTTCTCTAGATTTGTGGGCTATGGGTTTTGGGTATGATGTGTGGGTAGCCTAAGGTTTCAAGTAGGATGTGTAATGTGTTGGCTCACATCCATAAAGCTACATTTATGGTACAGATGGATACTTGAAGAGTTAGATCGTGGATGTATATCCAGGAAGAAAAAGATTAACTGACGAGTTTATAAATGGTGTTGAAGAGTTTGTGCATGTGGCATCGCAGTTGACAATTACCTCTCAATAGGTAAACTCTGATGCCCCTGTGCAAAGCACAAGAATCAAGTGTACCTGACACCTGATGAAGTGAAGTTTAACCTATACTATAAGGGATTTAAACTGGATTATTGGTATTGGACTTCACATGGTGAACTTGAACTAGATGTTCAGTACGGTCAAGCAAGAGCACTAGCAGCTGTGGGTGGCCCTAGCTCATTACAAGCTTAGTAGGAGCTTACCAAGCATGTGACAATGATAAATGAACTGCTTTGGTAAGTGCGTAAAGACCAACAACTCATTGCAGATAGCCCAGCATGAGAATTTTGATCGCCAGAGCAAGGGACACATGCATCTGATTGAGGAGAAGGATGATAATGAGGATGAAAATTAGGCCTTATTTCTATGTTTGATGATGTTCCCTCGACATAGGGGCTGACTTAATGTTTTTTTCAATTATGTATTGTACGAACTTTTAGTTTCTTGTGTTGTGTTCTGAGCACTTTAATCTGTCTATATTTAATCTGATTTGGTATCATTATGTGTATGTTGGAGTTTTCTTTTATGAGTTGTGATGACATAGAAATATCATATTATGTTGACTGTGTTATGTGCAGGTATCTGGAAATCTAATCATTTTATTATATTTTTGTTGTTTCTTACGAGTTGGCTTCAAATTAGTGTCAGAAAATTTTGATACTAAAACCTAGAATCAGCGAACGATACAAGACACCGCTAAAACGATGCAATGGAGTCAAAAAAGCGTGACGCTTAGTAGTGTCGGTTATGGGCGACAGTAAAAAGCGTCGGCCCTGTTCAATGCTAATCAGCGTCAGAATTTTTTTGACGCTATTGTGTTGTTACGTCAGCGTCGCTTGCATTTCAACAAATGAATTTTACGCTAATGCGGACGCAAATAAAATCCTACGCTAATTTCGATGCAAAATAAATTGGTGACGCCCATTTTAACATCAGAAAAAAAAAGACGCTAATCTAATGTAGCGTCGAAAAATGTCCCGATTAGGGTCGGAGCACATGCCGAGGTAGTGGCTCCAGCATAGATGCTAGCTCCCTATATGAGTTTGACCAAGACCTTCAGAATTTCAGTATCTATCTTCTCCAAAAGTTTCAATTCTTTACCTTTTGTACTATGTCTCCTGGTATCCTCAATCACAAGGATAAGTCTAGTGCACACAAAACATATGTGACTTCCTTCAAGTTCTTGTGATCCGCTTTGCCTTATAGCCCGCATGAAGCGACAAACTCACTCCCATATGCAAAAAATCGCAATCGTTTCAATCATTCGCCTCCCTGCCATCGAGTTGAACTCCATAAACGAAGCCCTGATACGCTACCTCCTTAATGCCCGAGCAACAATTACACGTCGTTTTGTACACGTCAGTCCCGTCGGTGCCTTTTCAGTTAGACTAAGTTTTGAAGTAGGTGCACCCTAAGATCCGTGTCTCAAGCAAGGCAATGAGCATCATGAACTCATTTATCAATGATTTCTTCGAGAAGCTTGCGCGGGAGTCCTCAAGCCTTGCACAATACACTAAGAAGTCAACCAATACTTCTCGCGAGATCCGGACTTTCGTTTGTTTGATTTTTCTCGGAGAGTTCTAATTCCAACTGGATTGCTATAGGATTCACGCCACGATCTGCAGGTTGTCTTCCCAACGAGTCGCGATCCCGTTGTTGCCTTCCCAGTGAGCCTCGAGCCCTTCCTTGCCTTCTTAGCGAGCTCTAGTCGCCAGAGTATGCACCGATCGAGTTGCGATTAACCTCACGATTAAGCAGCACCAAGTCCCTGGTTGCTAGGGTTAAGCTTTGATACCATAAAGAATTAATAGCTCTTGAAAACCTACCCATTTCATTAGTAACTTGGGCTTATATATAACGCCTTACAACATTTATAAATAAATCCCTAGATTATTTCTATTTATAAATAAAACCCAACATTAGATATAAATCTCAACAGAATGCCATCATGAGGCATTAATGGACAATTTTGGGCCTACATCATGGAAATGTTTGTCATGATTTTGTTGCCGACCCCACTCAGTGGGATAAAGGTTTTGTTGTTGTTGTCATCATCATGAAATTGTTAGTGCCATCCATAAATAATAGAAGCAATTATGCTGGGCATCATAATACATATTAGTTGATTTTATTAAAAACAGCTGATACACTTAAATCAGGTAGATGCTTCCTTTACAAGCCTCTTAAGTTGTTCAACAAACTTATCAACAGAAGGAATCAAAACTATCATTATGCATTTAGCTTAAAATACAGTTTATTGCCACATAACAAAACAGCCGGTCCCAAAACAATTCCATGTGTTTCTAAATCTATGCATAGCCAAACGTCGTTGGTAGTGATTAACATGTATCCTAAGTTCAACTACTACAAAATAACATCTTTATTATCTCTTTTTGTTTCAGTGATATGAAAAAACGTGGACCGCAATAAACTAAATGCATATCCCTCCAATCTTATAATTCCACCTACTCTTTCTTCACCTGTCTTCTTGGTACTACAATTCCACTAACGAATTAGTACAAATATTTGCTTTGACCAATCCTCTCATTCATCTACATTTGAAATCTATGACCATATTTAAACTTTCACGTTGGGTACACGATAAAAAGTTAAATAATCTTTTTCAAATGTCAAATAGATTAATCATCTAACAAGTTTAACAACATTATAAAAAAAAGTAACCATTTATCTGTGCAATTAAGGTATCTGTGTAATTAAGTACTGCATAAAGATATGACATACTTTTGCGGGGGCTCGAAAGTGAGAGTGAGAGAGAGAGAACAATAATCTCAAATCATAAAAACATCCACAGAAAGATCTTACCAGAGAGGTCTTCACTTGATTGTTGACCAGCCACGCCAATGCAAGAAAACAAGGATGCGTCATCTACCCTTAAATATTGATATGCAACATATATATCTTCGATCGTTGCAGCTTCATATAATAATGTTAAGTCTTTGATGCATGAAAGATCCTAAATTCCAAAATAAAAAAAATGTATTTCAGCAAAATAAATAAATAAATAAATAAATAAATGCTCCCCGTATAGACAAAAAATTAGATAAGTAAACCTTAATGTCAAAAAGACAGGAAAACAGGAAGATATTCTGTATTCTAAAAAGCCCTAGAAATTTAACCCATGAGATTGATGTCCAAATAGACACATGAATCATAAGATACAACATCATTATAGTTAATTGATTTCAAAACCAAAAGAAGAAAATTAACAGACAATTTCATAGGCCAATTAAAAATTTTACATGTTTGTATGTGCAAACATAAAACAAGAGAATTTTCAACACAACCAATGCGAGGTCAACAATAAATCAGTCTAACAGGATTTTAAGAACAATTTTTTATGTTACTATTGTAGTATAAAAAATTATCAGTAGGTTGACTAGTATTCAATATGTGTTTCCCACAAATAAATCTCATAGCCACTTAGAAATAGTGTCTAGCAGGTTATCATTACATATCAACTAAAGATCTGGATATTTTGATTAAAAGTTTGATCCTAAGTTTTCCCCAGGATGTAAAGATTAACAACCTACTACAAGAAGAAGTGAAAACTAACAACTGCTAAATCCAGCAAGAATCAATGAGTAGTAGAATGACCTAAGCTCATTTTACCTTCCTAGGAACAGATGAAGCCTGCAAATGTGCTAGCAATCCAAGCAAGTAGGCATTTGACTTCGTCTCTGCCTCATGTCTCATCAGTAAGGTCCTCCTTGCCTGCCACAACCATGAGATACAAGTTATGACCATAATGGATTTCTTTTGCATTCAGACATTAAGAAGCAGGGTAAATAGAAGAGATGCCAACAAAACATTTTGGCAATATCATAAAAATTTAAAGATAATTAATAGAAAGCATTTCATCATCTGACCATAGCTACATACACTTCAAGAAAGCTGCAAAGATTCTTGGCTGCTTCTAAGAGGATAAATAACAGCATGGGAAGCATGGCCTCCACAATCCACTGTGATGTGTAATTGTTTATAAAGAAGACCGAATAAAAGAAAACTACCAATTAAATAACATTGGAAAACGGGATAAGTGGGTGGAAGATAAGGGGAGAAAGTAATCACTTCTATTTGGTTTTAGCAGTACAATGGTGGTGGTTATTTGAAAATACAAAGGATTGAAATAAAATATGGAATGCTATGTCCCTGTATATTTACTTCCTTGCAGAAAAACACCTCTCCATAGACACTGCACTGATGATACAGTCATGGCATCCATGTTTAAAGCACATTTCCACTCAGCATGCTTCATTTTTACTTACAACTAATTTCCCGCAAATGATGGCAACCATGTTTCAATCGCATCACATTATCACAGAATAAAGAACCCTAGCCTATTATAAGCATTATGCTTATCAATCTCACATTCACACTCAAAAAGATTGTGATTGTGGGTATTGATCTAGTTCTTTTCAAATAGCCATACAATCCTATTCATATACTAGAATTCAAAAGCCACACCATTCTAATGTTGATAGTGTTAGTTGTTGGCATTCTTACATTTATTATTATAATTATCCATCCATTCGTCATAAAAAGGATTCCAAAAGTTATACCCTCTGTAACAACCTGTTAATTAAATTATAATTAATTTAATTTTTTAAAAAATGAAAATGAAATGAATTCATTGTTACAAAACTTCTGAAATACGTGTTGTTTCCCTCATCGCGAGAGCCGTGAGAAAGAAAAAGAGAAAAGAAAAAGAAGAAAGGTAAGAAGAGGAAGAAGTAACATAAGAAGATGGAGAAGAGAAAAAAGGTTGCGTGAACCTTGAGCGAGAAAGGAGCGTGGGGAAGGTTTTCCCAAGATTGGAAGCGCTCGGCCGACATTTTACGAGCTCTGTAAGCCGCAATTGAAGCTAAAGCCTTCCTTATGTGTTCTAGTCTTGTACAAAGGAGGATTTCGTCTTCCTCTAATCAAATTGGAAGGAGAGGTGGGATCAAGCTCCGTTGTTCGTGAGAGCTAATCGCAGTTCCTGTGTCCTAACCGAGCAAACCGAGAGGATGGAGGATACGTGCAATCAATGGACAGTAGCAAAACCCTCCTAAGCGGATGAAAGGACCGATTGAACCCTTAATGCTCAATTTATGTCATTAGAGAAAGACTAAGAAGTGTTTACGATAAAATATTTAATGTCTTTACGTTATTGATTGCAAATCTTTGAAATTCTCATAAAATAAAAAACATAATTCAATTGTGTTCACATTTATTTAGAGTAATTGGCGAGCAGGTTGAAATCAAGAAAGGGGGAGAATTTCAGGTATAAAGTTCGATTTCATTATTAAGTTGTTCATTTTCTTAATGAATGTTAGAATGAAATAAAGAATGAAAAATTTAAAAATTATGTAGAATTATGTCACTATTTAATTGAAGTAAGCCAAAAGAAAATTTTAGAAGCATTGGAATAAAAAATTATTAGGATTTATGTATATATATAAATATGTAAATTTATAGTCGTAAATAAATAGTTAATTAAATAAATTAATTATGAAAATAATAATAGAGAATCTAGAATTAATAGAAAATACAATTAGCCTGAACTGACAATAATTTCATTTAAATTATTCCTATAGGTGCACTCAAAAGCTAAGACTAATTGAGGAAATGATAGAATACTGCATTGTAGAGGTTGATAAATATTTTTTTTTACAATAATTCTGTTGAAATTTAAAATAATGTGTAATACAAAATTATTTCATTAAAATGAATGTGGGTATAAATAACCCTTACAAGAATCTAATAATATAAAAAATAATAAAAATCACTAACATGAAAAAGAAAGATATATCAAAAAATATCTACAATAATCAAACCATATTAATTATTTGGAGATAAAAGAAATAACATAAAATAGGAAAACCTAAAATAGAAAAAAGATAGCTACTAATCTAAGAAAATAAATATAAAATAGGAAATAAAATAACTCATTAATACAAGAAAATAATTTACTCTTCATGATTTCTCACATGAATAAATTACTTCCTAGTATAACTCCTAACACTCACCCTCAAGTTGAAACATGGTTGAAAATCATGTTCAAATTGAATTTGAAAACATCAAACGATGGACGAAAAAGATCCTGTAAAGTAGAACTTGAAGTCTTCATCCTGTACTGTGGTTGTTTTTGGATGCAGTTACTGAAGTGTCGGTAGGTAGGCGGAAGGTTCCCACAGATAATGTTGCATGGATGTTGCAATGGAGTTTGCAGGTAAGTAGACAGTAGTGGTTGCAGTTCCTGCAGTGTCTGTAGGTAGAAGAAAAACACTTACTAGTACTGCTGCAAGAAATTTGCAAGCAGACAAATTTGATTATCTTTGACTGTAGTTCCTGCAGTGTCTGTAGGTAGACTAAAAACTCCTACATGTAATGCTGCAGAGGCGTTTGGACAAAAGTAGACAACTCTGATTGTCTTTTGACTGCAGTTTCTGCAGTGCCTATAAGCTGAATTTTGAGTTTTATTTGTCATGTGTTTCAGCCTAGAGAGAAGATAGATGGGGGTTTCGGCAGCAGAGATGAAACTGATGAATAAGGAAATGTAGGTTGGCTATCGGGATTCAATTCAAAGATACATCCAATCTCGCCTCACCAATGATGAACATCTCTTCTTCGGTTCGGAGTGCCACTGGATAGAGAAAGACCCGTTTTCCGATCGGTGGTGGCGATCCAATTGGGAATTTTACAAGAGAGAAAAAATCACACCTAGCAAAATTTGCTGACAGAGAAAACAGCAGAAGAAATGGTGGCTAGAAATGCAGTGACGCTTACGCAAAGAAGAAAAAATGCTGCAGGAGAAAGGGTCGGAAATGGTTCCAGCTGCAAGACCCAACGCTGGATTTTTGTTGAAGAACAATAGGAAATGACAGGAAGCAGTGCTGGATTTAAGGGGAAAAAACTGTTTTGTTTCCTGCGACAGAGAAGAACAGCAGAAAAAGACTACTTTGTTTCTTGTGGGAAAGTCCTTCGGGTAAGAACAACGGAAAGGTCCTCCAGAGAAGAACAACGAGAAAGTCTTGCTGCTGAGAAGGACAGCAGAGAAGCCATCGGTACACAACTCATCAGAGAAGGGTCGCCATTGAGAGTGAGCCGGAAGACACAGGTCCGACTGAAATCTTGCCGGGAAAGGCCGCTGGTGAGAGGGCAACAGTAATCCACAATTAGTTGCCCAAGAAATATATCCTCGATGAGGATCTCAAGCATGTTTTCATTGTAGATGCGCTCCAGTCTCGCGACATGAATGTCCAAGAATGGAATTCCGGGATCAACACTTTAGCGGAAAGAGGTCTAGCGGCTAAAACTACGTGCCAGAAGAATCAGAGATAAAAACCTTTAGAAAACTGATAAAGGTGAACTAACAACATTTAGAGTGAAAAATGATGGCAGCTAAGGGAACAGATAGCTATAGATTTTCTGGAGGCCGGCAGAGTCGAAGCTCCCAGTTCAGGAAGGGCCGACCAACAAACAAAGCTTACAGGGATAGAAAGAAAAAATCGTTGTTTGAAATACCAAGATGAGTCCTCCTCCCTTACCGCACAGAGGACGGTAGGAAGAGAGTCTGATAATGCTCAAACGAAGACCGATGACTAGAGTACAAAATTAGGCTCTGATACCATGTTGAAATTTAGAATAATGTGAAATACAGAATTATTTCCTAGATATGAACGAGGGTATAAATAACCCTTAAGAGAATCCTATAATAGGAAAAATAATAAAAATAAGTAACATGAAAATGAAAGATATATCACAAAATATCTCAAATAATCAAACCATATTAATTATTTGAAGATAGAGAAAATAACATAAAAAAGGAAAACCTAAAATAGAAAAGAAATTAGCTCCTAATCTAAAGAAATAAATATAAAATAGAAAATAAAACAACTCATTAATACAAGGAAATAATTCATTCTTCAAAATTTCTCACAAGAATAAATTATTTCCTAGTATAACTCCAAAAAAAAATATAATTATGTTTGAAAGCAATAACAAATGTTCCACTCTTTTCAACATTTATTTTTAAAAATGTAAAAGTTCTTGATTTTATTTTAAATGTTATATGCAATAAAAAGAATTAAAATGTGATATATGTCTGTATATGAGAGTTACTCCAGAATGGTATTGAAAGGGAAATGAAATATAGTTGAGCACGAAAATTAAAATAGAAAAGAAAATATTGATGAAAATGATTATAGAAGGTATACATTTAGATGACGTCTCCCAATAATGAAAAGTGTTAAAAGAAGAAATGAAAGAAAATGAGTCTGTTTTCTTTATTGTTTTGTTTTACCGTGCACAATTATTTACTATTTACCGTTCTTTTATAAAATATTTTAAAATGCAAATTATTGTAACTTTGAAATATTTTCCCACAAAGTAGTTTTAACACAAACCTTTATTTGTTAATATTTTACAGGAAATTAAGTTTTAGACTATATAGACCCTAGGGAGTATGTGTGCAGGCTTCGTGGAGCACAAACTAATATGTATTTTAGTTCATCTTTATTTCCAGTTAGATGTAAAAATTTAAATATGAATAATCTATTGTAAATAGAAGTTTAAGAATAGAGTGACCCATTTATACTTTGGATTTTATTTTTTTTTTGTGAAATAAAATTGTGAGATTAGTTTCCTTCGTTTGATTTATTTTTCCCTCCTTGGTAATTCCATGCTTTTGGGCCGAGTCATGACACTCTCCAAATTCATTCGGAGTAGGCTTGCATATAAATCCTCAAAGGATATCTTCCAATATTATGCAATCTTTGGAATAAATCAATATTTTCATTTGAGCCATAAAGCTTACAACTTTCCAATTCAGCACAATATTTCAGATTTTTGTGTTCTTTCCCTTATAGAAGTGGTATGTATCAGAATGTTTATGATGACACAAATAATCCCAATGATGAACAAAATTTTGAGGATAATTGTCTATTACAAGTATTTTACCATCAATTTAATTAAACATTGCACAAATGAATATTGAACAACACACCAATTATCACATAACTGCTTATACTGTTTAAATTGTGTTCCAGACCATCAACTATCAATTAATTCTCAATGTCATAGGAGCCACATTCAATAATGCTGACTCCAACTGTCTTTCTCTTGGAATTATCTCCTAATACTTTCAGACATCATTTGGTTTTAGCGAAGCAATTATGTCTAGTCTCTCATCATATATTATCTTCTAATACTTTCAGACATCATTTGGTTTTAGCGAAGCAATTATGTCTAGTCTCTCATCATATGTCTGAAGCATCAGCTATCCAAATACCATGCGTCTTCATTGGTTCTAGAGTGAACATAACTCACAATAAATTAATACACAAATTTGGGAACCCCCTTGCATCAAGCTTAACATTAGAATGAAGTGAGCAAGCTACTTAGGACGGTTCTAGTTGTTTGAGAATAGAAAGCTTATAAATCATAAGATCTAAAACGTGATATTCTCTAATAAAAGATGTACCATGAGATGCATGAATACTAGGTTAATTCTTAAGTTAAGCTATGTAAATACTTAGTTTTAGTTATTAATATATAATTTTTACCAAGCAATTTATCACATAAAAAAGCATTTACTAATATATATGAAAGTTAATTTCTAAAATGATAGAAGTTTTTTCAAGTTCGAAAATTTTAACTTTAAATTTACACTCCTTTTTTAACATGCCATAATTATTTTTTTAAACTATTCAACATTTCATTTAATTCAAATAAATTAATAAAGAGCATCATAGGTTAAATCTTCATTTAGCTCTTGAAATGAATCATCAATTTCCATTACACGTAAATTTGCTTCCTTTTAATCATATTATTCAATTGATGCTTCCACTCTAACTGAATCCACCCATATCTTCTTTAATGCATTCTTGCACTTCTGGGATGTATTCCTCTCTCTTTTTTTTTCATTTTAACTCAAGAGGGACAGTCTAACGGAAGTGGCAGATACAATATCCAACCACAAACGTCAAATGAAATATGCCAATTGATGTACAGGGTATGGCAATAATAGAATCAAAGTGCTCGAGCGTTTCCTCGGTAAGAGAGAATTTTATAATAGCATTGTAGCTTGATCCATGCTTCTCAAAAAGCACTGCAGTGGTTTGGCACTTTTGTAGTTTGCACAATCAAAAGCAAAGAATATAACAAGTTTAAAAACAAACTGCTTTGATATAGCAATAATACAAAAAGACAAGGCGTTACAGTAATATCATATTTTATTACACATACTGCATAGAAAAACTAACCCGATCCAGCTCTCTCTGGGCAATCTTGTTACTGTGTAAACCTCTGAGAACATTCTTGCACGCATCAACAGCTTTATAAACCTAATGAAAACCAAAAGGTAAACTATGAGAATTAGAGTGCATAATCAGACAGACAAATATGATGCAATTCATATAAGGTTAAACATACCTTGCTTGGTGTAGAAGTTACTGATATGACATACCATCCAAGTTTCAGTCTATCAAAAAGACTTAATTCGAAAAATACATCATATGTTAAACCCAGGGAATCCCTAACTGTGGTGAAAAGCCTGTAAGAAAGTAGCTGTCTAAATGTAACATAAGAAATATACAACATAAACTTTTTTTAAGAAAAAAAATTACAAACAATAACAGGATCCTTACCTTCACGCATTAATTTTAATGATAAAAGATCATCATTAATAAAATTTCACTTTTGCCACATTCTTAAGATTATGAATCTTCTACATTTCTTGTCAAGTAGGCATATCTTTTCAAAGCACACACAATAACACAAAACAAACGAAAACATCATTTGCACACTTACCAGCTAATATAACAAAGTTTCTCTTCAGAGAAAAAAGGTTAAAATAATTCCTGACTATATATATATATATATATACACATACATACCTTGCGTTAACTCTATGGCTTCTCTCATCCGATTTCATCGTGCCGACGACAAAGAGTTTCACGCCAACCGGTTTGCTCATACCCGACGTCGAAGGGTTTCTCTCCTTCGGCTTTCTCGCACGTCGTTCCTCTTCCTGACACATTCGTACCTTAGATTCGGTCCGATGTCGAAGGGCTTCCGTCGCAGCTGTGCCCGACGACGACGGCCTCTTTCGTTTTCGTCGTTCTCGCATTGCTACTCACGCATTTCAAGCCTTCAATTTGGCCCGATGCTTGCAGTCTTCCTTCCTCGGGTCGCACTTGACGATCTCTGTCGCCCTGCCCGACAGAAAGTGAAGCCTGCTAGCCTTTTTCTTGCAGCTCGCCAGCCATTCTGGAGATGGCCTCGACGATGCATTCATATGTCAATGCACTTGCCAACGACTTTCCTATTCCTACTCATGCTCCTCTTTCAGGTTCAGAGCCTAGGTTTTATATTGCAAGTCCTGCAATGTTCCTCAAACCACGTCGCTCTTGAAGGTGGTGGTAATCACACTTTTATTAAAAAGTTTGGCAAAAAAAATGGAAAGTCTGCTTTTATTCTCACTGAGGTTGAAACCAGTACTCTCCCGCGTCCTCTTGGAGTTTTGCTCTATTGGGGAAATTCCAAGTCACCCAAAATTGGAGAACATACGAAAGAAGTTTGATGCTATGAAGCTATTGGGTAGTTGGAATATTGACTTACTTGATGGTCGACATATACTTATTCAGTTATCTCACAATGTCGATTATACTCGCATTTTTTTCTCGAAAAGTTATCAAGATCGACAACGGTTTTATGAAAATTCTAAAGTGGATAGTCGATTTTGATCCAAAAGCGGAGTCCCTTATCATTCTTATTTGGATAAAGTTTTCGTGATTAAAACATCTGTTTAACTTGGAAATTCTCATCTTATTAGCAACTGTTTACAGTAAGCCTCTTAATGTTGATAGTCCTACCAGACCATCTTTGGCTTGTGTGTTAGTTGAAAGAGATATCACACAGCCAGCTCCGAATGAGGTAAGGATTGACACCACTCACAACGGGTATTGACAAAAGATTGAAATAGGACCACACTCATTATTGCTCTCATTGTAGTATGTTTGCCCACAGTTCTACTATTTGCTATCTCTTGCATTCTCATCAAAGGCCGAATACCGCTATAGATCAGCCTCCTACCATCCCTGATAAAAAAGTGTAACCTGATCCTCTTTCCAACACTGCTGGTCCAGATGGACACCATACTACAGTTACAGATCGAACTGTGCTTATACCACTCACTGTTATTAAAGAAGACCGACTTACTTGTCAACAGACACGAGAGTGCTCCTTCGAACAAATAAAAAATAAGCTGGTATAGCGAGTAGTTGCTTCTAATGTTCAACAACCTACACATGTCCGACACACTTTAGACCAACCCAAAAATCGAGCGAGCCAATCTTCGAATGAAGAATCACAGGTCTACTCCAAGAGAAAGAAGAAAAATGGAGGCCGACTTGAGCTCGGGAATTTATTGGATGATACATTGGTTACTACTGACAATGACACTCACTTACCAATTTATTAGTTGACTCCTTCCTTAGAACTAGAGGCAGAGGCAAGACAAAATTGGGTCGCTCTTAGCTACCTGATACTCCGTATTTTGACACTTTTTGGTATTTTCTTTACGTCTCTCATGTTTTTTTCTGTAAACTCTAAACCCTTTTTTGGAACCATTTGTTGTGGTGGTTATCGTGTGGCCAGGGTGTCATGTTTGGGCCCTCCCACACAATCTATTTGTATCCTACTTTCTATTTAATATATTTGCCTTTGGGCTTTCTATATATTTATAACTCGTTGTTTAGTCTCAAGTATCTACTATGTTTAACTTAGTCCCATAACTCCTCAAAAAAGATCCAAAATAGTTTGATTGTTGAATTATTTTGAATCAAATTTAATGAGTAAAAAAAATATATATATTTTTAGATTAAATTGGTCATATTAAATAGTTTGAGATTAAAATAAGCCCTCGTAATGAGTCCAAAAAATATTTTAACTCTTTGAAAACATAATCTATTGGAAATTGTGCAGATAACATGCATGTAATAACTGTTTTACATGTTAAAAGTAACATCGTTACATAAAAGTTCTAAATCTTGGAACAATTTATAAATCTATTCT